>NW_018232196.1:0-765 GCF_001263595.1 Phalaenopsis equestris | reverse complement strand
AAGAAAGGAGAGGGTGGAGAAGAAATTGCAAGAAAAAACGCTTCCAAACAGGAAAAAATCGCAGCATTATATCTCTTTCAAAACTTCCAAGAAAAAAAATCGCACACCAACTCTTCTTCCCCTCCTATGGGGTATTTATAGCCATCGAGAGGGCCAGGGCTCACCGACGGTGAAATAAAAAGGGAGGTAACGAGAAACACCTCGAAGGACAAAGAAATTCATCAATATTCAAAATAAGGGTTACCAAATCCATTCGAGCCAGAAAAATCGTTATAAACGGACTACCGGAGAGGCTATCGACGACGAGAGCTCGAAAAGGGAGGAGATGACCGGAAGACCGACAAGAGATCCAAGGGATCTCCAAGATTCGGTCAAGAGAGGAGGGAAAGGGGCTTCAACAAAGAAAAAAAAAAAATAGAGGCACGGGCAGGGAAGGGGAATAGTGCCCGAGGGTTTAGAGAAAAGAAATTTTTTTTTATTTAAAAAAATATATTATTATTTATTTAAATATATATTTTTGAAAATTTTAAATTTTATGCGAGCGCCAGACCGCAACAAAATAGAAAATGGGAGTCCTCCCTAGCTAAAATTGATGTTCCGGACGCGATGGCGCAGTCCGTTTTATCATCCGGAATCATCCAGACAAATTCGTCGTCGATCGCGTCAAATTAACTTTGATTCGCGCGTGACGCGATAAATGAAATCATCCAGACAAATCTCAGGATCGGGTCTGAACCGGAATGGTATTTTATCTGATTGGGTCAA
>NW_018232195.1:0-235 GCF_001263595.1 Phalaenopsis equestris | reverse complement strand
ACTCGCAGGTTCATGATAAATTTTTGGATCTGAAAAACGATGAATTTAATCTGTTATCCAATCCAGATGAAGGATTACCTGGTCCAGTTTCGGTGACGCAAGTCCAAGGCAAACCAGAGGCACCTGTATCATTTGATATGGGGTCAGTTGATTCAGGGAACATCGCCCCTGAGCGATTGTATATCACAATAAATAAAAGAATGGAATCAATAGTCGAGCTGCTTAAAGGCCAAGA
>NW_018232194.1:0-1102 GCF_001263595.1 Phalaenopsis equestris | reverse complement strand
CACGCCCATCCCTTTTGGTCACTATCGCCACGGCATGTCTTCTTTGGGTCGTTGCTGTCATGATACTCCCATCCCTTTTGGTCACTGCCACCACGGCACACCCATCATTTTTGTTCACTGCCGTCTCGACACACCTTTCTTCAGACCGCTGCCTCTACATCACGCCCACCTTTTGGGTCACTGCCGCTACGACACACCAACTTGTTCGAGTCGCTGCCTACACCGTGTGCCCATCTTTTCCTGAGTCACTGCCTCATGGTACACTCATCACTTCTGTCATGTGACTGTTTGCATTTGCATTTGCATGTTTGCATCTGTAGCGAGCCAGGCTCGTTAGGAGAGTGACCCCGTGTTGGCCGCGATGCCTTAACGAGCATTGCTGATCCCAGTGAGAGATGCAAGTTAAGTCATTGGGATTGACATGAGTATTACTGTGCTAAAGATCTAGTAGATCTAACTTGTGTCACTGCTCTTTGTGACACTCTTTAGATCCCTCGGATCTTTAGGATGGGGTTGGTATGGCGACCTCATCAAAGTCATACTATACCTAGACTTACCCCGCATTTAGATACTAAGTTGACGCACTTTTTGTTAGATGGTGTGCTAGCTAGGATTTAGGGTGCTAGGTAGTCTTTTTGATACATGGCTATTGTTCTTTTGCTGGATTGGTTGCCCTAGCCAGGTATCTTTCTTTTGCATTATACTTGTTGTGTGACTGCATGTTGCATATGTGTGGTAGTGTGTTAGAATATTTTTCTGCAGGGAGCCATTCCTATTTTTTTGCACAGACACATGTACCGCTATGGGGGAGCATGTGAGGATTTCTGACCCTTTTGCTTGCAGGTACTATTAACTCCCCCACTTTTAATGCATGGCTCATAATACATTATTTGCATGTGAGATTTCCCACTGACACTTGTTTTCATGTAGGATTGAGTCTTTTTCTTTTCTTTATGTACTTTTAGAGTCTAGGAGAGTCCTCAGTAGAAATAAGATACGGGCACAGGTTCCAAGGCATTTGACGCGGGAACCACGTGGAGAGGACCAGGAGCAAATGCTCATGCCCTGTATCTTAATTTTACATTTTATATTGATGTATAAA
>NW_018232193.1:4822-5065 GCF_001263595.1 Phalaenopsis equestris | reverse complement strand
TCGGGCAGGAATTCAAACCCAAAATTGGATTTCCAAGGTGGATTTGAGAGGGGGAGGTGGATTGAAATGGGCTAAGGGTCTCCTAGGGAAGCTCTCTGAGGAGTTTGGTAAACCTTAGTGAAAATTTTTTAACCACACCACCATTCATGGCTGTGGGGGTGGACTTTATAGAAAATGGCTATGGGGATGCTTGGCTGGCCAATTGAGAGCTTAGCCCCACTTCTTAGGTGTCAAGAAGAGGAG
>NW_018232193.1:3708-4383 GCF_001263595.1 Phalaenopsis equestris | reverse complement strand
TGTAAGAGACCATGAGGAACAACTTTCATGAAGGGTGAAAGTCATTTTGAAGTCAATTGGTTAATCAATTTAGTGGATTTTTTATTTTTGACCCATTTTAAGCAGGTTGGGCTAAGTTTGGGTCAAACTTGGGCTAGCCATATGCTAAGTCCAAATTAATTATTGTGAGACATCATAATGAACAATTTTCATGAAGGATGAAAATTGTTTTGAAGTTGATTTGGTGGTCAATTTGGATGGGTTTTGATGGGTTTGGTTTTAGACCTAAATTAAGCATGTAGGGCTAAACTTGGGTCAAACTTGGGCTAGCTTTCGGCTAAGCTCAAATTGATTGTTTTGTTTAGTGTAAAACATCATAATAAACAATTTTCATGAAAGATGAAAATTGTTTTTAAGTTGATTTCGGGGTCAATTTGGATGGATTTTGATGGGTTTGATTTTAGACCTAAATTAAGCATGTATGGCTAAACTTGGGTCAAACTTGGGCTAGCTTTGGGATAATCTTAAATTAATTTTTTTGGTTGGTGTAAAACATCATAATTAACAATTTTCATGAAGGATGAAAATTGTTTTGAAGTTGACTTGATGGTCAATTTGAATGGGTTTTGATGGGTTTTGGTTTTGGACCCAAATTAGGCATGTAGGGCTAAACTTGGGTCAAACTTGGGCTAGCTT
>NW_018232193.1:2354-3341 GCF_001263595.1 Phalaenopsis equestris | reverse complement strand
AGGGTATTGTGAGGGTATGGTGAGGGTATGGTGAGGGCATTGTGTACCTTAGCTCCAAACCAACACCCAGGGTCAATCCTAAGGCCAAGTAACCCTATAGGAACTCTTCTTGAGCTCCCCCATAATGATCTTACCTTCTAAATATTAGAGGTTATGACCAATATGTGGAACATCAAATCGAGTAAAGCAAAGAGTTTTTGAGTTTCTAATGGTGAGGGTATCTTTTCTAGTTTTCTAAGACTAGTCAATGAAAAGTCCTATGGCTAGACCTAGGCTACTAAAGAAGTTTCTAGACCTCAACCAAAAGTGAGGTCAACAAATGGACCCTCAATAGGTGTGGTGTGCTGGGGAAGCACACCGCACGTATTGGCGTTGACCGACGTGATCAACAAGACCAATATAGATTTCTAAGTCATCGGACCTAGAAATAAGTGTAAATTTATATATGTTATTTGTTTCCACTAGGGATTTTTTAATAGGGATCAACATGTAAGGGTTGACCTCAAAAATGGAAATTCAAGATACAGATATTGATATCAAAGGAGAGTCAAAAATTTGGAACTGACTTTCAAGAGAAGAAATCAGAAGTGTGGGACTGATCTTAAAGTAAGAATTGAAATTATTGGATCAATTCTTGAAGAATGTGAATTAGAAATATCGGACTAATTCAAAGTGAAAATTATCTGATCAATTTGAGAAAAGCATAAACTAGAAGTATCGAACTGATTTAATGTAAAAATTGAAATTATTAGATCAATTTTTGAAAAGTTATGAATCAGAAGTATCGAACTGATTCAATGAGAAGATTGAAATTACCAGATCAATTTTTGAATTAGAAGTATTAAACTGATTTGATGAGAAAATTGAAATTATCAGATCAATTATGAAAGTTATGAATCAGAAGTATCAAACTGATTCAAAGTAAAAATTGAAATTATTGGATCAATTTTTGAAAAGTTATGAATCAGAAGTATTGAACTGATTCAA
>NW_018232193.1:0-498 GCF_001263595.1 Phalaenopsis equestris | reverse complement strand
TGTTCAAGTGTTGTGGAATGACAAGTAGAACAAACTGAACTGGCATCGGAGTGAACCCATACTGGTGATGGTTCGGGCAGCTGTCTCGATTGTACTTCCTCTTTTGTCAATGGCAGACTATCAGAAGACTCCTTCATGTTGACATTACACATGTACCCCTCTGGGATTGCAAACAACTTTTCTTTTTCTTTCCTGGCTTTGGCCAAAGCTCTTTGTTTTTTCGGGTCGGCATTTCTTCGCTGAGTTCTCCGCAATGAAGTGAAAGGTATTTTCTCTTCATCAGCAATTATCAAATGTTCTGCTGTAGTAGCCACCATAGAGGGCAGACGGCGGCTTGGCCCCTCCATTGGATCTTGTTCTTGGACGACTTCTTTCCCTTTTGAGGAAGAGGAAATCCTGGTGCTGAATTTGAGTAATGAGGCAATCCCTCTTTTTCTCATTCTTCGACAGCAACCATTAGTGTATTTTCATATTCTATATTAACATCATCAAATTTCA
>NW_018232192.1:0-353 GCF_001263595.1 Phalaenopsis equestris | reverse complement strand
ATCATTCGACACGAATTTCAAGACATGACACATATTCCGAGAAGATATTTTGAGCAAGAAACTTTCAAATCTTGATAAAAATTCATCCATAGCTCCAATTTCAGCAAACTTATAGTCAAACTAACCGGCTCAATGAGACAAATCTAATGATATAAAAATTAGTCCAATCTGAGTCAAATCAAACCTAGATCAAGTCATTAAGCCACCCTTAGAAGATTCCCGGACACATTTGGAAGGTCAAACAGATGTCGACACTAGCATGCTTATACTCGAATCGAGCGTCTCGACAGGACAAATCCAACGAGCTCAAGATCACTCAATTCTAACATCGTTAAGACATTCAAATGTCCATT
>NW_018232191.1:0-10335 GCF_001263595.1 Phalaenopsis equestris | reverse complement strand
AGCAGAACTAGTTTATAGATTGAAAAATCCGAACAGTATAGATGATAAGAAACACAATTCAAGTGATTTTCATTGTTTAGTAAAACAAACATTTGAAATATGTAAAACTAGTTATATTCATCTGGGATGACTGATGCTCTACAATTGACACGTTGATTTTTAATCATCAACCAATTCTTGATACAGTTGACATGAAAAATATGTCTGCAGTTCAGTGTCACTATTTCCTCCTCCTCATTGATCTCATCCTGTAATGAAATAAATAAATACATAATATTTTATGATAAAAAATATTATAACCAAATTAAAAAATAAGTTATAATACTTTAATATGTACCTGACAAATTGTGCAAATAATTTCTTCTTTTGTTGTCATGGATCCTCTATGATTAAGCAGAAAATCAGATATATAATCTTGTGATAGTATGCTTTCAACTCTTCTGTTCAAACTGTGTTCATCCTATAATTATAAATTAAAAATAATTAACAGCCAAATTTTAATTAAATAATATGACAAACTTAAAAATATAAATCATATTTACTACATAATTTTTATGTATTTGCATATCTAACAAAAAAAATTGAAAGATTTACACACATACCACTCACTTCCTTTGTTTTAACATATCTAAAATCTTCAATTGAATAATTGTAAGAAATAAAATTTATGTATTAGATATGTAAATATATACGATTTAAGTGGTACGGATCTATATGCCCAAATATTGAAGGGACATTTATATTTTCTATGTAGATAATACTGAAATCTTTAACATAAAAATAGTCATATCACCATTTCAAACTTTTCAAGGGTCATTTACAAATATGCCATATAATTCTTATGTACTTATATATCTAAAACTTAAAGTTTCATGTTTACATACAAAGTACTCAAATCCTTAATATCATATAAAAATATCAATATTACTTTATAAAAATCAAACACGTCATTTATATTTATTTATAATAACAAAGGGTAATACATACAAATATGAAAATTTTGGTGTTAGATGATAAATGCATAAAAATTGTGTGGTACTTGTGCAAATTTCTCCTTCTTCTTTAAGGTGAAATGCAACATTTCATGCATCAAGCAAAATATTTTAAATAAAAAATTACAATTTAAATATAAATGTATAGAAATTATTTGGTATGTATGCAATTTTTTTAAAAAATTATGAATTACCTGCTGAGGCTGAATTACTGCATCGTTACGATCAATAGAAACATCAACGGTAGAAGTATCAACGGTTGCAGAAGTCATTCTTGCAAGTCTTGCGCGAATGCGTGGTGGAACTTCATACCCTGAAGAGTTAGTTACTCGTAGAAATTAGTAAATAGATTGAGAATTAGATTAAGATTGTATAAATTAAGAGAAGAGAAGAAAGTATTCACGTACTGTGAGAACGAAGATAGAAGGAATTCGAAGGGTGTATCGGAAGGGTGCATCGGCCGTGGGGTAGGAGCGAAGAATTGTGGTCGTGGTGTGGAAGCAGAGAAATACGGCCTTGACGTAAGAGCAGAGGGCATTATAAATGACTGATAAACAAACCTCTCCATTCTTGGCGTGTAAACATAGCCTATGGTAGCAGGATTGTGTGTGAGCACCAGTGTATCATCTAATCGCTGTTGCACCCAAACTCCACTCTCCATTGATGAGTTTTATATAGCTGGAGTTACAGCCACTGAATTAAAAAAAAATGGAGTTGTCATATTTTGTTGCTTAGTTATGCGAAAAAGTGATACTAAACGTGAAAAGCAAGCACATTAATTATTGGAACAATCACGAAGAATAAATGTTGTACATAGAAGACGTCATTTATACATGAACAAATAGTATGGTGATTTAATTTAAATAATGTGAAATCCACTCCTCCAAAATATTAGTTTTAATAAAAGTATGGTAATTTATAAAATGAAAATGTAAATAATTATATTAAGGATTAAAAATAAAAATTTATGGATGAAAATTATAAAAATTGTTATATAAAACTATTTTTTCAAATTTCTCGGTTTAAGAAGATATACAATTTCAAAAGTATTTGACTTTGGCATTTTCACATAACTTAGTTTGGCACATTGGATTTTTAAGACTAATTTTTTTTGTGGGTCTTTCCATTTTACAACGATTTTTTTGGTGCAAACCACATGAAAGATTTAGGCTGTATATAATTGTAAAAATTAAAGTTAAGAGATTAGATAGAGGTTTGCAGGGAGGAACTCACCTTTGGCTTGAGACTCGCAGAAGGCCGTCAGAGAGCAGGACAGAGAGGAATGCCCCGAGAAGAAGCAGCTTGGAGTGGACTGTGTGAGGTGGTGGAGAGAAACAACGAGTGAGGAAGAGAGGATTAGTAGAATCAAATTGCATTCTCAGACTGAATTAAGAAATTGAGTTGTCATATTTTAATTTTAGTTTTTCCAAGTGACAACAACAGCATTTAGATGTGAGATGAATGATTTGGGTGGTATATATAATTGTAAAAAATGAGGATGAAACCTATGCTGAATTTGAATTGCAGATGTGATGCTAGAGAAGGAATATAGATTGGGTCGGAACTTACATTATGGAGCCGCAGAACGGAGAAGAATAAGAAGCTCGGAACCGACTATGCGTGGTGGTGACCGAGAGAGGAATCGAGAGTAACACAGAGAGGAACCGAGGGATTGAAATTGCTTTCACCATTTGTATATTTATTTATAGGCATCCCCACCCAACGGCTCTAAACGGTAATTTTTTTAAATTAGTTTGAAAATTCGGAGCCTTTGATAATCTTATATTTGGAAACTAATTTTAAATGATATAATTTTTTTTAACGAACCCTAATCTTAAAAAGTTTGAAATTTCAAAAGACAGAAAAATCTTATTTTTGGAAACCAAATCAAAACATTATATTTATTTAAACACTAAATATACTGCTTATGCGAATGTGAATTTTGTATTTACATTCAACTGAGTTTACTTTCATTTGTTGGCCTAGAAATTAATTTATGGGACATTTTTTATTACTATTATTTTTATTTTTATTTTTATTTTTATTTTTATCTAACATCTAAATTTTGCTTTTTTCTTTTTTTTACCACTAAAATCTTTCATATCACACAAAAAATATTATTATTTTAACTTTTTAACATAAAAATATATTTTTTCATGCATAAATAAGATTCACACTCACACACATGGAGAGAGAGAGAGAGAGAGAGAGAGAGAGAGAGGTTTAGGTGTTAGACATGTAAATACAAAGGACTTGGGTGGTTTGTATGAAAATCTTCCTATAATTTTTATGTATTTACTTAAGATCTAAACTTTCATATATTTTGCTCGATGGATACATATAGACATGTTATGCTCTCAGGTGGTTCATCCAACTTCTCAAATGATTTATTAATTCCTCTGGAGATTTCAAGAAATTACTTTTAGCGCAATTTGCTAGAGATTTAGTAATTCCTTTAGGTGTTAGATATGTATCTAAATGCCGTTCAAGTTTTATATTTTATTTTCATATTCATGTGGAACTTTGGTTAAATATTAAGGAAATTATATTAGTAGTTTGGGCTCATTTTTTTTATAGACATTGCAGCCTGAAGTGTTTATAAGTGAACTACTGCATTCTTATATACAATATTAATATTTATGCGTGTACTACTGCATGAACTTCCAATTTCTATTGTAACGGTTTAATGCCTTTTGAGCTTGTACTAATAATTGAAGGTAAATTAATTGTACCTTGCCCTTTTTTTAAGCTAATTTTCTATTGATCGTGATAGAGATATGATGAATTGATCCTATTAACTTATTAATATAAATAGAAAATTAAAGAAATTTACATACATATCACACAGTTTTATGTATTTACATATAGTACTCAAAAGTTTAATATTTACACTAATAAAAAATTAGTGTCATAAATCTCTGCATGTAAAATTTTATTTCACTTTTAAAATACTGTGGAAAATTAAGTGAAGCGTGCGTGTCTCAGGGTGTGTGTATTTAAACATATATGTATATAAATATTTAGATGTTAAATGTATAAATACATAAGTAGTATGTATGAAAATGTGTCATAAAATTAACTGTCTTTAACTTTTTCAAGCAATATTATCATAACACATTCAAATTTGTTCATTATGATTAAAATGAGCACATATATTTACATAATATACAAAAAAAAAAAACACTAAAATTTATCCAAAACAAATTGACAAACTGAAAAATATCTGCAATTTAGATGAAAAAAAAAAACAAATCAAATTATTTTTATTGCACAACATTTAAAATATATGTAAAACTAACTAGTTTCATTCGGGATAACTTATGTTTAACAATTGACACAATGATTATTAATCATCAACCAGTTTTAATACAGTTTGCATGAAAAATATGCTTGAAGCTCAAGGTCACATGCCCCATTATGATTTGGTCATTTAAGTAAGAATTGCAAGTAAAAATTAAATAAATAATATTTTATGATAAAAAATGTTATAACTAAATAAAAAATTAATTAAAAATTTATATATTTCAGATATTTTTTTTCTTTTATTGTTAGGCGGCTCACATGAAGCAATGAAAAATCAGATGTGCATTCATGTGACAATCCACTCTCCATTATATGAGGATTCCAAGACTATAAATTAAAAACAATTAAGAGACACAAGTTTTTTATATGAGATGTCAAAGTTGAAAATCATTTACAAATTTAATTTAAAAACTTGGAAGATTTACTCAATTCCTCAGGAATTACATATCTAATACCAAAATTCAATTTTTATATACATACCGCCTTAAACATGCATGAAAAAGTGTATTTTACTTTTCAAAAGTTTGTGGCTGTATTTTAAAGTAATATGAATGATTTGGTTGGTATAAATGTAAAAAAGAAAATTTTAGGTGCTATATATATAAATACATAGCAATTAGGTGGTATGAATGTAAATGGCCCAAATTAAATAGCCCAAATTTGAATGGGCATTTTTATGCATATTTACATATATATAACACTCTAAAGATAAATCTTTTGCATCACACGAAAAATTTTATGCAATTTTTAGTTTTTGAAATGACATCTATAAATATACCATATAAATATTATGCACCTATATATCTAACGCATAAAATATCATGTTTACATGCATAATTCTTAAATTCTTAATATCATACAAATATAACACTACTGATCTATAAAAAAATAAAATAAATTATTTTATATAAAAATAAAATATATCATTTTCTATAGTGATCTATAAAAAAAATTGAATACCTAATAACTGTGTTGTACATATGTTTTATACACAAAAATATATTAGAAATATCAAAATTTAAATATAAATGCTGAAAATATATGAAGAAAATAAGCACATAGAATTGAATAATATAATACAATTAAGTAAAAAAAACAAACTAAATTTCTAACAAAACAAATTTATAGATTGAAAAAGACCGACACATTAGATGAAAAGAAGCACAATTCAAATGTTTATCAAAACACATATGAAATATGTAAAACTAGCTGTATTCATTCGGGATGACTGATGATCTACAATTAGCACATTGATTTTTAACCATCAACCAGTTTTTGATGCAATTTTCATGAAAAATATGTCTGCAGTTTAACGTCACTATTTCCTCATCCTCATTGATCTCATCCTGTAATGAAATAAACAAATAAATAATATTTTATGATAAAAAAGTTATAACTAAATTAAAAAAATAATTTTAATAATTTAATATGTACCTGACAGATTGTGCAAATGATTTCTTCTTTTGTTGACAGAAATCCTCTATGACTAAGCAGAAAATCAGATATATAATCTTGTGACGATGTGTCTTCAATTCTTCTGTTCAGACTCTGTGCATTCTGTGATTAAAAATTAAAAATAATTAAGAACCAAAATTTAACTAAATAATTTGATAAGATTAAAAATATCAATCATATATACCACATAATTTTTATGTATTTGCATATCTAACATAAAAGTTTGAAAGCTTTACACACATTCCACTCAAGTCCTTTGTATTTACATATCTGAAATCTACAATTAATTTTTTAAACACATACCTCATTATCTGTGGATGAAAAAATGTTTTTCACCTTATGTAATTATTAAATATTTGGGTGGTATAATTGTAAAAAATAAAATTTATGTATTATATATGTAAATACATACGATTTAAGTGGTATGCATCTAAATGCCCAAATACTGAAGGGACATTTATATTTTCTTAAGCAGATAATACTGAAATCTTGAACATTAAAAAAATAATACCGCCATTTCAAACTTTTGAGGGGTCATTTACAAATATGCTCTATAATTCTTACGTACTTATATCTCTAAAACTTAAAATTTCACCTCTACATAAAAAAATTCTCAAATCTTTAAAACCATATAAAAATAGAACTATTACTTTATAAAAGTAAAACACGTTATTTGTATTAGTTTATAATACCAAAGGGTAAGACATACAAATATGAAAATTTTGGTGTTAGACGACAAATGCATAAAAATTGTGTGGTAATTGTGTAAATTTCACGTTTTTTTCTAAGTGAAATGCACCATTTCATGCATAAATCAAAATATTTTAAATAAAAATATCACAATTTAAATATAAATGTATAAAAATTATTTGGTATGTATGTAAATTTTTCTAAAAATTAAGAATTACCTGTTGAGGTTGAATTACTGCATCGTTACGATCAAAAGATGCATCAGCGGCTGCATAAGTCATTCTTGCAAGTCTTGCGACAATGCGTGGCGGAACTTCATACCCTAAAGAGTTAGTTACTCGTAGAATTTAGTAAATATATTGAGAATTATATTAAGAATGTATAAATTAAGAGAAGAGAAGAAAGTATTCACGTACTGTGAGAACGACGATAGGAGGAATTCGAAGGGTGCATCGGCTGCGGGGTAGGAGCTGAGAAGAGTGGCCGTGGTGTGGAAGCAAAAAAATGCGGCCATTGCGTAAGAGCATAGGGTATCATCAGTGGCGGAGGAACAGACCCCGTCATCCTTGGCGTGTAAACATATCCCATGGTTGCAGGACTGTGTGTGAGTACCAGTGTATCATCTAATCGTTGTTGCACCCAAACTCCACTCTCCATAGATGAGTTTTATATAGTTGGAGTTACAACAACGACTAAATTAAAAAATTGAGTTGTCATATTTTATTGTTTAATTCAAGCAAAAATGTGAAGAGCAGAGCCATTTATTTCTGGAACAATAACAAAAAGTAAAAGGAGTTGAGAAATCAAACTTAAATGCTGCATACTATATAGAAATATTTAAATACATTGGACTGAGTTCTATACTAATGCCCCAAAAATTAATTACTCAGGCATACAAATCATATTGCAAAAAAGATATACAAATTAATCGATATATCCATAGTGATACAAAAATCAAAATTTTGATGAAATCTTTGGGGATTTGGATTTTGTGACTTTGAAGCATAAATAAAAAATATGGAATTTTTTATGAATCTTAAATATCTAAAAATAGCAGAATTTTGACATTGGAAAGCCCAATACATGGATTCATGCATAAGTGAAGTCACATATATGTAAAAATTGAAGTTCAAGTGTTAGATATGATTTGTTGATACTGAAAATGAAGTGGTAAATATGTAATTATTTAAGGAAAAAAGTAAAGTATTTTTCTAAATATTATGATTAAATAGAGTACGATTCCTTTAGATTTCATGAACTAAGTTGTTTAGAAGAGTAACTTTAAGCAAGAGGGTAAATATTGTACATAGAAGAAACCATTTATACCTGAACAAATAGTTTGGCAGCTTAATTCAAACAATGTGAAATCCACCCCTCCAAAAGGCCAGCTTTAAAAAAAAATGGTAATTTATAAAATCAAAATGTAAATAATTATGTTAAGGATTAAAAATAAAAAATGATGGATGAAATTTCTAAAAATTGGTATGTAAAATAAAACGGTTTTTTAGCTGAGATCGATATGAAAGATTTGGGCGGTTTATATAGTTGTAAAAATTAGAGTTCAGAGATTAGACAAGTAAAGACAAAGGAATTGAAGGGTATGCAAATAAAGGCCACCTTGATGATGAGACTAATAGCTCCTATATATGCTGAAACATGGTTTGCAAATTGCAGGGAGGAACTTACCCTTTGGCTTGAAACTCGCAAAAGGTCGTCTGAGCGCAAGACGGAGAGGAACTCCCGGAGAAGAAGCAGCTTCAAGTGGACAGTGTGAGGTGGTGGAGAGAAACAGCCTGCGAGGAAGAGAGGAATGGTAGAATCAAATTGCATTCTGCATTCTTATATTTATAGGCATACCCTCCTAACGTTTATTTTCTTAATTAGTTTGAAAATTTGGACGGAAAGAAAATCTTATATTTGGAAACTAATTCAAAATCTTTTTTCCATATATATATATATTCAAAATCTTATATTTATTGACAATTCAAAACAAAAGAAATTCTTTTTTTTTTTAATTTTTTGGAGAGCAAACCAAAACGATGTATTTATTTTCAATAATAAATACACGGCAGCTGCAAATGCCCATATTTTTTTGTATTTAGATAAAACTGAATTTAATTTCTTTTGTAAACCTAGATATTATAATTTTGGGGCATATGAAATTCAAAATATTGTTATTTACAAAATTAATGCCCCGATTTTTTATTTTTTGGTTTTTTTGAATTGTAAACCTAGATATTTAAATTCAACTTTCGACGATCCCAACCATCGGAAGTTGAGGTGACGACTCCATTACCAATATAGTGCTGGATCAGCCCGGGTAGAGAGAAATCGAACCGCGCAGATCACAAGCTTCCGCCATGCGGGGAAAATCTTTTCTCAACAAATCTCCGAGGCTGAACCACCCAATCAATTTAAGACCCCCAACCTCGATTCATACAAAGGTCACACCGACCCAACCGACTAAGTGGCTGCTTTCGAGTCGGCCGTCAGCATTATAAAAATTACCAATGCATTCAAATACCGTTTATTCCTCACCTTGCTGAGAGACTCAGCCTCCCATTGGTTGAACACTCTCTCCGCGGGAGTAAGTTGGCCTCATTTTGGTGAGATCTAGCTCCTCCTCTAGAACTTAGGATCTAGCCATAAGAATTTCCTATAGGCATCCTAGAAGACTAGTGGTGAGACCCACTCGAATTAGGTATTCCAACTACTTCTCAGCTATTTTGCAATATCATGAGCGAGGTTTTAAATCCTCAACACTTGGTTGAGTTGGTTAGGAACCAACACATTGAGACTCAAAATCAGCTCACCATAGAGTTAGGTGATGCCCTCGGGAGACCCTTGTGACCTAGGAATCCATCTCCTTGAAGCACTACGTATTCACACACTCATCACCTCCACTACAATTCACATTTACCACATGCACATTTACACACACACATCAAAATTACCAATACCATACTCACACATGCCTTACCATTAAAATTGAAATCAAAATCTCTAAAATTAAAGAGAATCAAGATCAATTTCAATTTTAAAATCATCATGACAAAGTTAAAGTCTAAGTCCACTAAATTTAAGTCCAAATCTACTTCTCAAATCCACTTCATCCACAAAATTAAATTAAATTAATCATAAGCAACGCCCAAATAGGATAGGGTCTCGAAGTTTCACCTCTCTCGGTGAACTTCATCTCGAGTTTCTCCCGTTTAACTACGTGTTAAATCCTCACTTTTAGGCTCCTGCATGATCGTTGTTATGCATCGTAAGTCCTAATAAAGAAACATAGCAAGATATTAAAACCCTTCAGTGAGCACGACAAGTCCAACCTCTCGAAGACAAGAGTGCAGTCTTAATTAAGAGTTTTCTTAAGTTGCTTCGGTTCTTTAAGATGTAATTAATCACAGAGATTTCACTTATAGGAAGAAGGAGCTGTCATAACAGACACAAAATCTAAATCTTTGGATGTTGATTGCTTTCATAAGCTCTTTTTTGTCGACACACTTTCAATGTGTTCCAATCCGACCTTCGATAGGACGTACGTTGCAGAAGTAATTTACGCAAAGTTCACTTCATGAAAGCACTCCATACACTCCGATCTATTTGTCTTCATCATGATATACCATTGTCTTCTCATTCCTCTCTCATCCAGATCATAACATCCGAAAGAGGGTATATTCAGAGAAGTGATTACACGATGTTGGCGACTCCCCAACGGACAAAACAGAAATGACTCTTTACAAAAATATGAAAATTTTGATATGATCTTAATCAGAGTCATATTAAGTTTTAAGCCTCATTCAAACAATTGATCATTTATTTATTTATTTCTTGCCGCTTTGAAAAAAAAAAAAATAGAGTCTTATTAAGAATAAAGAAAAAGCAAAATGCC
>NW_018232190.1:0-407 GCF_001263595.1 Phalaenopsis equestris | reverse complement strand
CCATTCTATCTCAACTTTAACTTCAATTTCTTTTTGAACTGGTGTTTCCAATTCTTTTCCAGTTCTCAGTTGAATAGCATTAATTTGTTATTTGTTCCAATCTTTAGGATTAACTTCAACATTACTGGGCAAAGTTCCTGGAGGTCTATTGCTAAGTGCAGTAGCAATACATCCCAATTGATTATCCATGTTTCTAATCGCAGCTCCTTGTCTGTGTAATTGAGCTCATTGACTTTGTAATTGTGCCCCCATTTGCAATAGTAATTTTGCAATAGTAATTCTTCCATTGATAGTTTCTTCTCCTTACTCTGCGAATTGCTATTGAAGCCTGGGGGTAATAAGGTTTATAGTTAGAAATTCCCTAATTGTTGGAGTTTCCTAATTGGTTCGCAACATTGTTCCCCCAT
>NW_018232189.1:0-332 GCF_001263595.1 Phalaenopsis equestris | reverse complement strand
GAAACATTTTCAAGAGTTTTAATATTTTATGATTAATTTATTATTTTTAATTATTAAAAATAATAAAATTAACTTAAAAATTAAGTTTTTATTTTAAATATATTTTTATTTTTATTAAATCCCCCTAATATCAGAGAACTCAAAAAACTGAGTTTGATAATTTTTTGAGTTATATTTTGATTTTTAAAAATCACTTAAGTGTTAATTTTAATAATGATCTTTAAAAATCAATTAAAAATAATAAATGATCTCAAATTCCTTTGAAATTTTTATTGTAAATTCTCTGACTTATAAATCAAGTGGAGAACAAAAATCAAATGATTTTGATCTTT
>NW_018232188.1:6527-8522 GCF_001263595.1 Phalaenopsis equestris | reverse complement strand
GGGATAAATACAGGATTTGAGGTACAGTTCTCTTTATTTTTCAACTATGAAAACTATGGGGTCAGTTTGATTTGATACTTCAAACCAAACGGGATTTCAATTCCGATGACCGACAACTTCTTACGGGCAACCCCACAAACCAACCCAAAATAACGCCGACAAATCTCAGGGAGAGTCGAAATTTTGGTATTGACCTCAAAGATGAGAATTAGAATTTAGGTACTGATCCAAAAATGAGATTTGAAATTTAGGTATTGACCAAAGGAAAATATATTAAGATTTTCATACCTATTTTATACTGTTTTTTATGATATTGCACTTTAAAGAAAGGTATTTTTGATGTTTTGTTGCAGGAATGATGAATTAGGGTCATTGGAACAAAAGGATGCAAAAAGGAACGAATTTGGAGCGAAAAGGACGAAAATGTGAAGATTTGAACTAGGGCACCGACGGCGAGCCCAACGACGCCGACGACGGACTTTTCCTGAGATTCCAGAATTAATTCACTTAGAAGGCCCGCCGACGGCACCCTCTAGGCCGCCGACGGCAAGCTCAGCGGTTTTGTTCAACAAAGCGTTTGATGAGGATAAATTTTGGAGGGTTGCATAGGCAACTCTTAGGAAAACTCATCCACAACTTTAAAAGATGATTTTGGCTGAAAACTGGAGGGAGCCTTCCAATAGAAAATAGTGATGCTGGAACGAGGGAATCATAGGATCCTAATTGGTGTCGCCCTAATCAACTTTAACATGACTCCATAAAATTTAAAGAACTACAACCATAGGGCAAACTGATTTGTCATCATGACCTGACACATTAGAAAACTTAAATTCATCATGGCAAGGAGCTTGGAGTTAGCATGGTGGGCAGCACAGACATCTTCAACAACAAAACTTGTCTTTCCCAGCTAAACCAATCTTCCTTCCTTATACTTAAACAACAAAGCCATAGGACTTCAAGGTTGCTCGCTTAAACAACAAAGCCATAGGACTTCAAGGTTGCTCGCTTATGCAACGTAAATCCTCACCTTATCTTTAGGCCTTTATATAGCCTTGATATACAATATAAGCGCTGACTCGTCTTAGGATTTCGAGGTTGTCGTTTGTCACGACCTAAATCCTTACATCTTCCAGGCTATTTGTGTAATAGTTTCACACGAATGTAAGCCCTAACTGATAAAATTGGCAGGATGAAACACCTAAATATTTCTTTTTAGAAATGAAGCCAAACATTAGGATAGCTTGTAAAGTCTCCGAGGTTTTCCTATGGATCTATGACATCCCCTAGTTCTTCCTCTTTTGGATTGTACAACAAAATGTTCCAAATTCAAACTAATCCTCTTGCAAACATCTACGTCCGATCTCATTGAAAATTCATACCCTTTGAAACTGTTTGAAGATAATATTTCCTGATTTTTATCAAGAGTCTTCTTAGGTTTAAGATGTAATTAACTATAGGGGCTTGCCCTTATAGGAAACTTGTCTGAACCCAGCTTAATATAAACCCTATTTAATCCTTTATATTAAATAGGAGAATTTGTCGGCAAATAAAATGGTTTTGCAGACCAAACAGGTGTCATATATTCCTTAGTTTATTTGATCAAGCCTCATCCTCAAGTCTTGTATTTATCTCTCAAGATAGATACAGGGTTTGAGGTACATCGCTCTTTCATTTAAACTATGAAAAATATGGGGTCAATTTGATTTCATATTTTTCTAAACTATATATATGTAAATTAAAACTTCCTTCCAAATCAGGTGAGGGGATTTCGATTCCGGTGATCGACAGTTTCTTACGGGCAACTCCTCCAACCAAAATAGTGTCGACACCAGGGTTAACCCTTAGGACAAATGACCGAAGGAAAATATGTTAAGATTTTCATACCTATTTTACACTATTTTTGATGATATTGCACTTTAAAGAAAGACATTTTTGATGTTTTGTTGCAGGAATGTTGAATTAGGGTCATTGGAGCAAAAAGATGCAAAAAGGAGC
>NW_018232188.1:2540-6496 GCF_001263595.1 Phalaenopsis equestris | reverse complement strand
GGCCCCCTCGCCCCCGCCGACGACGAGTTTTTCCTGAGACTACAAGACAAAATCTTCAAAAGTCCGCCGACGGCGCCCTCGAGGCCGTCGGCGGTGAGATCGGCAGTTACTTTCTAAAGTGCATTGAATGTGGACGATTTTTGGAGGGATGTTTAGGCAACTCTTAAGAAAACTCATCCACAACTTTAAAAGAAGATTTTGGCCAAAAATTGGAGAGAGCATAGAGGTCCAGGATATCCAAGGAAGAGGTCTTGGAGGTTAGAGAGGTTCCAGTAGTGTGTAGAGAGTCTAATTGTGAGGAATTCTTCGAGAGATTGTCAGAGTGGAGGAAAAGTGAGAGATTTCTTCCTCCTTGCCACTTTGAAGAGGAATTCTGTGTACTGTAAGGAAAGGAAGAGATTCAGAAGAACTTCAAGGAGTTTACTTGGGGAGGAATTGGATATAAGTGTTATTTACTTGCTGTAGTAGTATGAATTTGCTTTTATATATGAATTTTGAGTTTTGTTGTCTCTTCCCCATGAGTTCTGAGTAGTTTTCTCTATCTTTCTCCTTGTCTTGAGATTTATGAAATGGTGATTTGAATTGGTTGAGCCAGAGCCATGAAAATGTTAAAGAAATTGTGATGATCTTTTCACTTCGATCTTAATTTACTTTCAATCTGGCTAATTGATTGTTTAAAATATGTTGAGTTTTACAACTAAAGTGAAGAATACATCCATGATTCAGGGAGGTGCGTAGAATTGGAGATTTTAGAGTGTCAGACTAAAATCCCCAATTCGGTCCTATCGTTTGGGTGTTGAAGTGTAGATGTTAGCCCTCAGTCAAGGGGAACGTGGGAGCTCCAAAGTGAGAGCTGGTATCCTCCCAGCCTAGTCACAGATTCAGTAAACAAGCGTAGGATTAGTCAATGTCATTTATGCTTGGACCAAAGGGTAAAGAATAGTTATGCTCCTCTTTGGCACAATACAAAGTGAACTGATTCACTTTATCCATTCACTATAATTTCTTGACAAGGAGAAGGATACTTTCTTTGATATTGAATATTACATTAAAAACCTCTTTAGTATAATTAGTTATTCAAGAGTTATTAAAATTACATATTTATTTCAATTGCCTATTAGTGACAGATAAGTAAATTGAATTCAATTGTTGCAATTAAGTATTGCTTCTTCTAATATCTTGGTTTGTAGTTCTAATATTACTCCATGTAGGATCGATATCTAGGACTCAATTAAAGTTCTATATTACTTGAGTGATACGTATACTTGCGTTGATAAGTATGACTTTACAATTATTGAATATTTTATACACCCATCTTTATCGAAGCTATAATTGTTATTAAGTTTTAGTAAAGTTGCTGAGGAATTAAATCTCTTAGCAGCAGTATTAAATACTTATATTTTTAAGCATATATAAAGTCACTGTTAAGTTTTTGGCGCCGTTGCCGGGGATCGATAAAGTTTCAAATGATTAAATAGGACAGTTACAGAACTGTGTGCTACCTTTAAATAATTCATTTTAATTTTTAGAATTGTGTGCTACCTTTATATATGACAGAGTTTCAAACGATATTGTTAGACTTAGACTTTTTCCTTTTTCACTTTTTCCTTTTTCCTTTTTCACTGAGGGATAAGGCTAAGGTGTGGTTAAATTTGTTAGCACGAAGATCTATTAGAACTTGGGGAGAACTTTCATAGAAATCTCTATGAAAATATTTGCCTCCATCCAAAACTGCTAAACGTAGAAATGACATAACATCGTAATGACATAACATCGGAGAGTCAATATATGAAGCTTGGGAGAGATTTAAAGATCTTCTTAGGAAATTCCCTCATCATTTGTTACCAGATTGGTTGATAATTCAAACTTTTTATAATGGATTAGTGGGATCACTAAGATTGATTATAGATGCTGCAGCTGGTGGTTTGTTAATGTCAAAACCTTTTGATGAGGCTTTTTCGTTAATATAAGAGATGGCTACCAACAATTTTCAATGGCCTTCCGAAAGGGTAAATCTTAAAAGAGTAGCTAGTATCCATGATTCTGATGCAATATCTATGTTAGCTTTGCAGATTGCTGCAATATCAAAGAAATTAGATCATTATGGGATGAATTATTCTCTAACACCTCCTATGGTGGAAGAGAATTCATCTGGGCAATTTGTGGATGTTCAACCTTCATATGAGACTTTAAATGCTATTAATAGACCCAAAAACCCTTATTCAAACTATTATAACCCAGGTTGGAAGAATCATCCAAATTTTAATTGGAATAACAATTCTGCTACAAATAAACAATGGGCAAACAACCTAGTGAACCCATTAGGAAATTTATCCAACCAAGAAAATGTCAACTATAGACCTTCTTATCCTCCAGGATTTAACAGTAACACTCAAATTAAGGAAAAGAAGTTGTCTATGGAAGATTTGATATTAAACATGAGTCAACAATTGCAGAATTAAGGAAATAAACTACAAATTCATGGAAATCAATTACAAAATTAAGGAACTGCTATTAAGAATATTGAAAATCAATTAGGGCATATCACTACTGCGCTTATCTCAATTAGGGCATATCACTACTGCGCTTAGTAACCAAACATTGGGAACTTTTCCTAGTACTGTGGAACCAAATCCTAAAGATCAAGGAAAAGAACAGATAAAAGTGATACAATTATGAAGTGGAAAATAATTAGAAATACAAATACAAAAAAGAAACGGAAACTGAAAAAGATAAAGTGGATACCGAAAAGGAAAAGAATCATGAATACCCAGAATTAGAATATCCACTTACACCAATGAAAATTACTGTGGAGAAACCTCCACCACCGTTTCCTCAAAGATTAAAGAAACACCAACAGAATAAAGAATTTTCTAAATTTTTAGAAATTTTTAAGAAGTTAACGGTAAATGTTCCCTTTGTAGAAGCCTTAGAGCAAATGCCCAGTTATGTGAAATTTATGAAAGATATTCTGAATAAGAAAAGGAAGTTCATCACTATACCGTGTGCTATCGCAGAAAAAATTTATAGAAGAGTTTTATGTGATTTGGGAGACAGCATTAATTTTATGCCTCTATCAATTTTCAAAAGATTAGGATTAGGAGAAGTCTCACCTACTTCTGTAACTCTTCAGTTAGCGGATCCTTTAGTTACATATCCTAATGGAGTTATAGAAAATGTGTTAGTAAAAGTTGATAAATTTATCTTTCCTTTTATTGACCTCATTTTTTGTTGAGGTTTAGTTTTTCCTCTTTAGTTGCCTAAGGTCTAGCCATAGGATTTTCCTATTGACTATTAGTAGAAAACTAGACATGGAAACCTCACCATTAGAAATTCCAAACTCTTCTCTACTCAGCTTGAAGTTCCACATGTTGCTCTCAACCTCTAAATACTTAGTAGGTGGGGTCACTGTGGGGGAAACTCAAGATGAGTCAGACTTAGGATTGCTGGACCTTAGGGTTGACCTTGGGTGTTGGTCTGGAGCTAAGGCACTTACTACACTTATCTGCACCTACAATCACTCACAACCCTGAACTCAAATTTCTAGCCTAGATCTCTTGATCTTTTGGGATACTCATGTAGATGGTCACCTAAACCTACCAGCCCTAGGGCTATGGTTTTGCTAAAACAACTATGTAGAGGACCTAAAATGGGATTTCCATTGGTCTATGGCTTTTCGGTAATGGTTGGTACCTAAAATCTACCAAAATACCCATCTTGGCCTTTTACCCCTAAAACACCCCCAAATTACCAAAATACCCCTCCATAGCTCAAAATCCCAAAAAATTCCAAAAATTCCCAGAAAATACCGATAAATCCAAAATATTCCTAATTTTATTTCTTTCAACTACCAAATGACCCAATTTGGTCAATTTTACCATCTTTAACCAAAATCTCCAAATTGCCCTTTAAAGACTCAAATTTCCCCAAATCTAACTCAAATGTCCACCAATTTG
>NW_018232188.1:1252-1964 GCF_001263595.1 Phalaenopsis equestris | reverse complement strand
ACCCACTTGGACCCACACACTAAATGTGACCTAACCACCCTAAAGTCACCAAATTAACTCCATCACAGCCATTAGCTGGACTTAGCGACCATTCCAAACACCATGAAACCACCTAAAGCAAGCCATGGACCAAAGGTCCCCCAAATCAAGGGATATTATTTCCAAAAATGCATGTGCTTAAGATATACTTACCAAAATTAGGTATTATTGCACTAAATTGCTGTGACATATTCCTCTGGGTTCCCTGAGCTCCTAGCCACCTCCCCATGGCCGGTCGGCTGGCCTAGTGGCTGAAAAAGCTCAAAACTGAGAGCCACCCCCATGGCACCTCATCCAAATCAAATCTAGAGGCCAGCTCATCCAAATCAAATTGAGAAGCTCCTCTGCCCTCCACCTAAGCACCACAATGCACCCAAACTTGTGCCCTGAGAGCCCTCCCATGACCATTTTTATAAAAATTCACCTCCCAAGGCCATGGGAGGTGTGCTGAAATTTTCCTAGAGTGGCCTCTCCAAACTTCACACAAAGCTTCCTTATGATCCCCTCAGTGCATTCCGACTATCTTCCCTCACCCATTCCCATTACTGAAGCTCAATTTTGAGCTTGAAACCTTGCCGGAAACCAGGACAGAACCCAACATACCTCCACAGTCCACCAAACTCAAATTAACTGTGCACACACCATCCCCACAGTGAGAGGAGTTGATTCCCAA
>NW_018232188.1:0-1222 GCF_001263595.1 Phalaenopsis equestris | reverse complement strand
TTTTGAGCTTGAAACCTTGCCGGAAACCAGGACAGAACCCAACATACCTCCACAGTCCACCAAACTCAAATTAACGTCACCCACACTTTTACAACAGTGAAAGAAGCCAAAACCCCATAAAATCCCCCTTCCACAGAGCCTCTACCAAAGCTCTAGGCCAACACCCAAATCCGGCCGTGATCGAATTCCTACCTAGGCCTTACACCAAGACCAGGGACTCAATCCCTAGCCTCCTTGGACCCCAACTAACGTGTCAAACATCTCTGATTGAAGCCTCCCTTCTCAGAGCAAAGGTATAAAACTTCTCCTCCTCCCGAGCTTATTTTAATTCTCCATCTACTTAGGCTTTATTTCGTGGTACATTAACCGTATGGATGTGTTTGTCTCACTTAAACAAGTCCATAGGATCAAACCCGAATTGATTTGGTTGAGTCTAGGCTGAGATCTTAAGGTTTTAGTGTGGATGGTCGCGGGATCATTTTATCGGGGACGATGACGGGGAGCCATCCGATCGCGTGTGTATCACATGGATGGCCAAGATCGATCCGGACAGCACTTTGGAACATAAACAGCGGGCCGAGTCAACAAGCTACGTGGACAACGACATCCAACCAGAGCGCGCCTCGCGTGTCTTCGGAGCCATCGAAGGATGAGGTGGCACACGCGGTTTAAATAGATAAATAGGGCTTTTCTTATTTATTTAATTACCCTTAACTTAGAAAATCCATAACTTTGTGTAAAAAAATCACAAAAATAAAATAAAAAATACCCTCTTGCTCAGAGAATATAGGAGAACAATGTGGAATAAATTTCAAGTCCATTTGAGGCATATTTTATTTTAAATTATTAAACACTGTTTAAATTAATTAAACACTATTTTGAATTACTTTATTCTCCATGCATATTAACACATCACCCTAGCTTCAAATTTTGGCATGTTATAGCCTCTATCAAGGGAAACATTCTCTGATTTTTCCAAAGTCAGGAAAGGTTCCTACACAGAGATCCATATTTTTCAAGTTATTACACAATATTCCTTCAAAATAGTCATGGAAATTAGTATATTGATTATAAAATCTTAAGAAATTTTTGGAAGGTCCACCATGTCCAGAGAAACCTTTGGAAATAATTTTGTGGGTCAAGTCATTTAAGATGCACTTAAATTTTGCAAATACTAGATCACTAAGACAATTAACTTTGGAAAATATAAACATTTAAATGA
>NW_018232187.1:0-824 GCF_001263595.1 Phalaenopsis equestris | reverse complement strand
CAATTCTTTTCCACTTCTCAGTTGAATAGCCTTTATTTGCTCTTTGTTCTAATCATTAGAATTAACTTCAACATTACTAGGCAAAGTTTCTAGAGGTCTATTGTTAAGTGTATTTTTCATGTTTCTAATTACAGCTCTTTGACTTTGTAATTGTCTCCTTGACTTTGTAATTGTGCACCTTGACTATGTAATTGTGCACCTTGACTATGTAATTGTGCTCCCATTTGCATTATTAATTCTTCCATTGACAATTTCTTCTTTTTACACTGCGAATTGCTCTTAAAACCTGATAAGTAATAAGATTTATAGTTAGAATTTCAATGATTGTTCGAGTTCCCCAATGGGTTCGCATGATTTGTCCCCCATTGCAGATTTACAACATTAGAGTTATTGTTACTCCAACTGAAATTTGGGTCATTTTTTCAATCATGAAAATAATAATTGGAATAAGGATTATTCGGTCGGTTCTTTATTGCATTTAAAGTTTCATATGAAGACTGAGAATCCATCATTTGCCCCATTGAATTTTTCTAAAGCAGAGGAGCTGTCTGAGAATAATTATATCCACACTTATCTATCTTCTTTGATATTGCAGCAATTTGGGTAGCAAAAATACATATTGCATCAAATCATGAATACTAGCTACTCTTTTTAGGGTTACCTTTTCAGAGGGTCATTGAAAATTATTTGTAGCCATCTCTTCAATTAAAGAATATGTTTCATCGAATGGTTTTGACATTAATTATCCACCCGCGGCTACGTCAATTATATATCTAAGAGATCTAACCTATCCATTATAAAAATTTTGAATTATTAACCAATCT
>NW_018232186.1:0-428 GCF_001263595.1 Phalaenopsis equestris | reverse complement strand
ATGACCTTACAGCCAGTCCTCGTGTCCTCTTTTCTGAACTTAACTGTGTTGTTAGGCTATTTCTTATAACTAGCTTTTCCACAAATATAATCTTTAACCTTGAGTTTCTTGGAATTCGGCCAGTAGGTGGTATGGTCCTTCCGAACAGTGAATCCCACGTGATGTGCATAAGCTTTCATATGCTTCTTCCTCACTGTGAATAATGCTGCTAAGAAACTTCTCTGCAATAGGATCATTGCAAACTTGTGTTGCCTCAGAGGACTGCATAAAACAATGGTGATATCAATAACACTAGAATAATACAAGGGTAACACAAAAAAAACCATAATAATACCAAAGCATTGTAGAACAGCACCCAAAAGATATTACATCAACACCTACGTTTACATGCAATAACACTACAGTAACACCAGAATAACAAAAGGGTA
>NW_018232185.1:0-876 GCF_001263595.1 Phalaenopsis equestris | reverse complement strand
TTTCATCATAAATCGAACCTAAAGAGTAAATTTTAGTCATGATAAATTCGCAAAAATTTAATTAGAATATACGTATTTTATAATTATCAGATTAATTTAAAATTGCGTATAATAAAAAATAACCAATCAAAATGTATATTACATTTAAGCAGAAAAGAATAATATAAGTTTTCTATTTTGAACAAAAAATGAATTCCAAAATTTTGTTCATCATAAATTTCTAAATTTGGGGCATTTACAAAAATACCCCCACAACTCTTAAGCATTTACATACATACCAACTAAACATTCATATTTGCATGCATATCCCGCAAATCCTTACTATTACATCGAATATATCTCCATCAAAATTTTTTAAAAGTGAAATATGCAAATACAAAAGAATTATGGGGCATGTGAGCAAATTTCCCTAATTTTTTAATACTTAAAGTTGATTTTCACAATTTTATAATTAGGTGAGAACATATTTTGGTGCATGTGTTGGAAAATATCTTTCCATGGATCAGTAAGAAATTAGCACATATCAACATAGGTGGGCCACCGGACATGGAAATATACCTAACATCATCCTCTACGTTTGGGGATCACTTGGTTGGTTGAATGCAGAAGTTATGCTTTGAATGGAATTTATTAGAAGGGTCTGGTTGGGGGTGACAGTGTGGTCGCGGTGCGGCACCGCATCATAGTTTTGTCTGTTTGAGTAAAATACGTTTTGACATTCTTTTAAAAAAATTCTCATTGAAATCTTAGTTTTTCCACCACTCCTGGCTTGGTGGGATGACAGCTTTCTGGCTGCGGTCCGACATAAAAAAAATAGAAAAAAATTTGTAATAGTCACCGTAGTTTTTTGAGCATCAGATTATTATTCAGCAGCTT
>NW_018232184.1:0-778 GCF_001263595.1 Phalaenopsis equestris | reverse complement strand
GCATCATAACTCTTAGTAGGCATAGTAGAAAATTTGGAAATGCCCCAGTCATCATTCCAAAAAGATATACTGTCATCCCCAAGTTCCTAAAAAATAAAGTGAGAAACAACCTCACGCGAAGAAATAATGGCTTTCCAAAGCTTAGAATCCCCCACTCTCCACTTAACCATGGATGGATGCATATTTTTACAATATTTATGCAGCATATATTTAGCCCATAAAGAGTCCCCTAAAAGAAATTTGAACCAAAGTTTGCACATGTTAATATCAATAGTATGTTGCAGAGTTTTAAAACGAAGGCCACCAGCACAAAGAGGCTTGCAATTATACTACCAATTAGTCCAACTCTTAGAGGATCTTGAATCCTTCCAAAGAAATTTATTAAAGATAGTTTCAAGATTCTTTTGAGTGTTTTTTTTAGTTTTGAGAACTTGCATAGTGTGGAGAGGGAGTGTACAGATGACAATTCTCAACAGAGTGAGCCTACCCCCATTAGAGAGAAAATTATTTTTCTAATCATTTATCTTTAGTTTTACTTTATCAATCACCTCATCCATCTGAGTTTGCTTGGTTCTACCTCTAAGAATGTTGACCCCAAGGCACTTAATAGGAAGCTTTGAGATTTTACAACTAGTGTAATTAGAAGCCCAAACATGAGTATTAGAAGGGACACCCTTGCCAAAATAAATGGAGCATATTGCCAAGTTGAACATCATTCTAGACGTGTTTTGAATGTCTATCAGCAAGGACATGGTAGCTTTGATAGCACGTTTGCTAG
>NW_018232183.1:0-1365 GCF_001263595.1 Phalaenopsis equestris | reverse complement strand
CAACTTTCCATCTCCATTCCTGAAAGCCCATACCCCAACTTGATCGCCGGCGGCGAAATAACTCTGGCGAAGGAATTCTCTATACTTTGCTCCCTTAAGCACTGAAGTTTTACTCGCATCCCACCTCGTTAGATAGAGCAAGCAACCCCATCCGCCTCTGTTATAAACCATCACCTCGAGACCCCCATGTTCTCTCCCATGTTTTCTATCTCCTTTTTCTCCTTCTTCGCTGTCAATCCACCGTCGATTTGAAGTGATCATTAGATTCGCTGCTATAATTTCTTCTATTGTCATCATCGGCATTATCCGGTCTTCTGCGACTTGCTTCTTTATCATGAAACGATTCTGTTGGTCGCTTGCGTCGGAAGCATAGTTTTGCTTCTCCATTACTTTTCATGCAAAGTCGGCTCCTTTATCGACGGCGAGCTTCGCAACCCACTCCGGCATTTCATCCACATTTGTTTCATCAACGGTGGTTGCTTTTTTTGGAGGAGGAAGGGGAGCGGATAGCTTCGAGATGAGATCAAGAGTCTTCATAGGCTTCATTTTAGAACTAGTGGAAGGCGATAGAAGAGAGAAAGAGAAGGGACGGATCAGATCAGAAAGAGGAGACATAGTTTGATTGGGTTAATGGATTACTTGTTAAGATTTCAAGTTGATGTTATATATAATTTTTTTGGCTGCCTTTTTCTTTCCTATTATAAGTTACAAGCTTTTTTATTTTTATTTTTATTTTTGGTTATAATATCAGAGAATATGAGTTTTGAACTTAAAAAATGGAACAAGATGTATTTTTGGAAACATAATATTGCTTGTTTGATTTTTTTTAATTTCGTGTTTCTAAAAATAAATTAAGTTGAAGACTCATTTTACATATATAATTAAGCCAGCATTTTAAATTTAATTAAAGTATGATTTCTTTTTTCATTTAAATTTAAATGATAAATAAAATTTTAATTCAATCTTATTAAAGTATTTGACGAGAATGTTATTCAAATATTTTTTTTTGTTAAGAAACAAATTTTTCATTATTTTTTATTTCTTTTTTTCTTTTTTGAGGAATTAAATTGTGACGGCGGATAAAATTAAAATTCAAAATTAATTTTATTCAATATTTTGTGTAATCATAAGTACTTTTCAATAGTTTATTTAAATTTAATTTTTGAAATTAAATATAAGTGAAATGAAACTTGAAGTTAATTTTATTTACGTATTTTACCAAATATTTATTCATTATTTTCGGTGAAAAAAATTAATTTTCAAATTTTATAAATAAATTTAAAAGACAAATTAAATTTTATGTATTTAAAAAAAAAAATGATATTTTTTCACCAAATTTTTTTACTTATTCAATAAATTTAGTTT
>NW_018232182.1:6401-7639 GCF_001263595.1 Phalaenopsis equestris | reverse complement strand
AAAGCCCGACAAATGCAAGAGATTTCTTCCAAAAAGTGGTTCAATGAGCCGAGCATTGGTGCGCCGCAATGTTGGCGCAGGTGCATTGAATCTGGGCGCGGGGGTGCGGGTGCGCCATATGTGGGAAGGAGCGCGAGAGCCTTAAGGCCGCATAATTGCGCCCTGTTTTGGGCACAAACACGCTAGTCTGATGCATGTGCACCATAAAGTCCAGAGCGAGTACTTTGGGCCAAATAATTCTCTTAATTGTTGAAATTTGTCTTTATTTTCTCACATGCACAAATAAAACAAAAATATGTTTCTCAAGCATTATATCAGCATAAAAGATATAAAAAACATGAATAGACATAAGAAGATTGTATCACATGATTCACCTACATTGTAATAGTATGTGGCGGTGTAAAAAGTTCTTTAAAAAGGGGACCCGAAATAATTAATTGTACAAGAAACATTGTTTTAATATTCTTAAATTTTTAGATTTATTAAAGAAGAAATATTTTACCTTCTATAAAAATTTCTTATACATTCATATACAAATCTTATAAGTTGATATAAGTACTTAAAAAATTAAATGAGGTAAATATATCAATGATGAAATTAGAAATTAATTCATTTAAATCAATGAATGTTTTATTGACTCTCACATACAAATGAAATTATTTTAAACATTTAAATTATCAGTATTCTTATTTTAAAATTACATTAAAATGCTATAAAAATTGTACTCTCATCAGCTCCGCCTTTACGACCCACCCCCCTTCCCAACGAAAAATTATTTCATAAGATGCATGCGGTGTCCGATCTCCACCGTCGATCTCCGCAAAGATGTATTTCAGTGGGCCCCACTTTCAACTTTTTTTTAATAAAAAAATTTGATTGCGGCAATCGACGATGGAGATCGGACACATGCAGTGTCCGTATCAAATAATTTATCCTTCCTAACACGGATGACACACATTTCAAATCAAAATTAGCAATCAAATCTTAAAAAAAGGAAGATTTAAATATACATCACCCCCTTTTTATATATTTACATATCTGGAACTATGGTGTGTGAATAAAGCTGACAAGTAAGCCAGCATGTTGTCACGGACAAATAGTCCCACATCGGCTAGGTGTAGGGTTGAAAAGTAGTATTTAAATCCTGAGCTATCCATCTCTCTTAAGAAATCTTTTGGGAGGTGACAAGTGATATCAAAGCAGATTACTGTCTGTCAGGTGTGTGGACTCTCCATAGT
>NW_018232182.1:0-5479 GCF_001263595.1 Phalaenopsis equestris | reverse complement strand
TATATATATATGCATAGATATATCTATATGAATATGTATATATATAAATGCATAGATATATCTATATGAATATGATTATATATATATATATATATGCATAGATAGATATAATTGATGAGTAGTATTTCAAGTCAAAATGAGCCGAACATGAATGAACAAATATTTGTTTGTGTTTGGCTTATTAACTTAGCGAACGAACAGAACACGAGCTTCTTAACGAGCCGAACACGAGTTGTTCGAAAACAACGAACTGCTTTGACAGCCCTAGTTACACCCCTACAAAAAACCTAAACTTCAATTTTTACGTACATTCCTCCCTTGCCTATGCAAGAAAATGCATATTTCATGTTTTTTGAAAGTTAAATGGTGGCATTTTTTATGTGATATGAATGATTTGAATGGTATAAACATAAAAACTAAGACTTCGGTGTTAATATGCAATACACAGGAATTGGTTGGTAAATATGTAAAAGCCCTTATAAAAAATCTAAGAAAAAACTCAGGGAAATAGAAAACAACAATGCCCACATGATCTACTCATTGAATCTCAACAGCTATATGATTTCAGAACATAATTTGATGATATAATATCTAAAGAGTAGACTTTGATTACTTGAATAAATTTAAAAATATATTTAATATTTCCTCAATTTATGATAATTCAGCTTCACAATTATATGATTAAAATTTTATTTTTTTTAATTAAAATTTGAAGGTTGATAATAGTCCATAAAAGCAAGTAAATAGCAGTGACGATGGTCGAGGTTGAGATATTATTGTCTACAAATTATTATATGAGAAATTATTTGTCAAAATTATCTGGAGAATAAATTAATAAAGAAAAATTAAGCTTCTTACTGAAGGACAAATGGCATGTCATTAGCGAATGGTAGACATTAAGTTACATCCAGGAACAAGGTAGACATCCTGAAAAACAAAATATATACAGAAGAACGGTTGAAAGTAAATGAATGGTTGACAATTATCACAGCACTAGACCAATTTTCAATGGAAAAGATAAAGAGTAATAATTGCTCTTAAAGAATGAAAGAAAAACAACAAGGAAAAGACTCCATCCGGTTACATTTTATATTTCAAGATAGAAAATTATTGGCATCACTTTTAGATGTCATATATGTCGGTGTTTGTTTCAGTGCAACAAGCCTCTTTACAGCTTCCTGTAGCCTAGGACATTTGTCCAAACCATCCGATACATGCTTCGAACACGGAACTAGCACCAGTCTCAACGGGAGAATTCGTTGTGGGACGACGTTAATTCCGACACGAGACATGTTTAATCTCTATCTTAGTGTTTGGAGGTCATACCCTACCTATTCGGAGCCTCCGGTGGCCAAGGGGAGTTATCAAGCTCTCCCAAGCGCATTTTGAAAAAAATCGGATTTCAAACCTATCTACATGTGAGGGGGGCTTGAGACGCATGTCGACACCAAAATTTCAAAATTGAAGCCTCCAAAATATTCATTTTCATTTATGGGGTCGTATTTTAGAGATAAGTAATTTCCTATAGGTTCTGGATCAATCAAAACCTATTAATAGATGCTCGAGGCAAAATTTAGGGCTTTGGGCTACCTGAGCCGAATTTGGCCCCGGGTAGCGATTTCTACTTGATGTGAACCATCCTTAGTGTTCACACCAATGCTAGAGGTCCTATTTTCACTCTTGGATGGTTTCTAGTAGTCTGGGAATCCGAAAAAAGTCACACACAACAAGCTGTGTGCACTCAGGAGAGCACATGGAAGAAGGCAAGCCCTCCTTTGAGGACTTGGGCGTGGGCACTCAAGCGCCCAAAACGGGTGCCTAAGCCTAAGAAGGTGCTAAGTACCGCTTCAGATTGGGTGCCTTTGCGCCCACTTCTTCCCAGGTGACCATTTAAGCATTATTTTGGCTTGTGGGCGCTTGTCGTGTTGGGCATTTCTTTGCACGATATTCGCCAAACCGAGGGGACTCCACTTCTATGCCACTATAGCTGCCTTTACGCCCAATGAAGAATTGTTGTAAATTGAGGGATGGGTGCTTTTGCTCCTACTGCAACACCAAAGGGCCCAATTTGTTTTCCTCTACTAAACATCATCGTTTCAGCCTATTTCATGTCAGATGGAGGGGACCATTTCAAAAAATATTTGCATGTTCCCCATAAAGGTAATGGCATGGATCAAGACAGAGCAAGAGAGATCAAATCATACCTTTGCCGTTTTTTTTACAAGGTGATGCTTCAGTTGCTTATTATCGAACAGGTGAATGGCCAGGTGCATAGACCATGCGGGAGACCTTTCTGGTGTGGCAATCCAAACAAAACAAGAGGAAGACAGATCATTTTGAGGATTCTCCACTATTTTCAAATTGAGAGAGTCTAGGAAGAGGAGAAGAGAGATTTCTGGAGGAAGAGAGCTCAAGTGAACGAGAACTTCTTCTTCATCTTTCTTCTGGTCATTTTTTTGTTGCTCTTCCTTTCCTCCATTAAGAGTGTTTCTTACTTCACCCTCTTTCTCAGCATTTTCCAAAACAGTAAGGCATGGGAGGAGGTCTGAAAAGGGGGAGATAATCTTAGAAAGGAGATCAAGCAAAGAAGAACACCTTCTTCTTTCTCCTCTTTACTTCATTTTATTCCAATAAAGAAAATCGTCTTTTGCACCTTCTTCTTCCTCTTCCACCACCAATCCCTAAAAGAGAGTGAGAGAGATTGAAAAAGACTTCAAAAGTAAGAGAAAACAACACGTCTCCTTCCAAAGGGAGAGCTTCTACTCGACTTTTGAGAAGGGAAGGAGTCATCATCTCCTACATAGGTAGAGCTTCCTCTCACACTTGGGTGAAGAAGAAGAGTCATTTCCTACATGAAGAGAGCATTATAGTTGCAACTGGGGACATCAACATACATCAAGTAAGTGATACACTTGTTCCATTGCATTTTCCTTTTCTTAGCTAGCCATAAGATTGTGTTAGAAATTTTTAGGGCTATGTTTCTTTTCCTAGAGAAAGCCTCTAGGATAAGAATCCAACATGTACAAATCTCCTACAAATCAGAGTGACCTTCCTTGTAAAAGCATTAGCCCAAACCCAAATCGGTCAGAATCTATATTTCCCCTAGTTTTTGACGATTCCAACCTTCCATGAAGAGGTTAGAAAACTTGGGATTTGTAGGATGAAAAAAAAAAAAACTTTGTAGTTAGTTCATCCTACAAATGGTAGATAATTATTCTTTCGAGGAATTAGAGGGTTAAATTTTCCCTTCACCAAAGCCGAAGGCAGCTATGTCATGCATGAATGAATTGAAACCTAGGTACCTATGCAAGAGCGCTAGGTCGAGTATGGTTCGCAATTGGGCATTAGCATTGGCGTTGCATTCTGTGTTTTGTCATGATGAATTTCTTTGCATTTTGCATGTTTTGTATAGCACGTTGGTTAGACAGGTCGTCATGATCTGATCGATCGACCACATTGGTTCGATCAGCCGCCATAGCTTGGTCGACAGACCACGACCGACTGCCTTGGCCTAGTCGGCCTACCACTTAATTCTGATCGGCCGCTCTGGCACCCGACCACTTTGGTCCGCCCGGCCGCCATAGCCTGGTTGGCCTATCACTTGGATCCAATTTGCCTTCTCCCAGCCCGACCGACCCATTGGCTATGATATCCCGGGTTGGCCACCCCGGCCGACCCAATGGGTCAAATGGCCAACATCACTTGCATGATGTATCTTTTACATGTGCATTCACATCATTTGCATGTCAGTGCATGACTTAGTTTGCATTCACACATGTATGCATGAAAAATACTTTTGATATGCATTTTGATGAATTCATTTGAATGATACTTTGCCTTTGATGTGAGCCATATTATGTCTCTTCTAGCACTAGCACACGCGATATCTCCCCATAAGCGTATACATGTGTTTGGGGCTAGATAATCGCATGCCTTTAGTGACAAGCGGGTAGCTCTGCTAGTTTGTAGTGTGTGAATTTCCCTAAAGGATGATGCATCTTTCACCTCTTGTTCCACCATTTGGTTGCCATAAGCTTTGCATTTTATTCACTCAATTCGGGTCATGCCCTAGAGCCTCTGAACCCGTTGAGTATGTGATGTGTACAAAAGCATGATTAATTTCATTAATATTTTGCACATTTTTATAGATGAAATTGTAATTTAAAAAAGTATACTTTTATGTTTTTCTTGCATATATAGTAGAAGTGGAGCGAAGTGGAGCGAAGTGGAGAAGAAATAGAGCAAAGTGGAGGTGACATGGAGCTAAGTGGAGCTCAAGGGACTGGCGCCTAGGCGCCAGCTATTGGGTGTTAAGGCTCTCCAACCAAGTGTCTTGACACCATCTACCTGGGTGTCTAGGAGCCAGTGCTTACCCGACTAGAGGCGTCAGTCCCCTAGTGCCAAGGGGCCAGCAACTGTTGGGCAGTATTCTATAATTTTTCCTCCACGACTTGGGGAGTTATTGCGACATTATAAGAGGTTCCTTGGACTATGCTGAGTGCTTCAAAACATCTGCGAAGTCCATGTAGAGTCTAGAGTCGATGCCTTGTAGAAGGAGAAGATAGTTTGCATTTTATTGAGAGTTTGGTGAGGAATTTGAGGGGTATACTAAAGAGGATATCAACAAAGCAGCAATGATTGGGAGATCTTTTGTGGAGGCATTTCAAGCACTTTGTAAAAGAGAAAAAAGTTAAGTATTGTGTACTCTTTTGTATTTTAATCTTTGTATTTTTAATCTTCTGTAAACACAATTATGGTGGATTTTCTTTGTTTCAAAGAAGTTTTGTGGTAATTTTTCCATGCTTTGTGAGTAGATCTTTTTACTTTTACTCTTGTGATGAATTAGTAGATTGTGTAGGGATATTAGCATGCTTTTAAAATTAGTTTTTTACTCTTTAATGTGATGATTTTCTTTCTGCATTTCATTTACTTATCATTTTGACCAAATGATTTGTAAAAATCTATTGTGTGAACCATAATACTCGACAAAGCTATGATATGAAAAACTAGGAAGATCTGTTGAACTATAGGGTATGAGTCAAAAGTAAACTATAGGGAGATGCAAATAGATAGGGAAATAATATTTGATGGGTTTAAATCGAGGTTTAAGGAAGTAAAACCAACTTAACCAAACTTCTTTATGCACTCGGAAGAGGGTAAGGAAGGGAATTGCTTATATTTGCCACTAGTCATGGTTACAATTTATTGTATTCATTTTCCTACACACTACTTATTTAATTTTGCATACTACTCGCTAAAAATATAAATTGGGTCAAGCTTTTGGACATATTTATGAACTAAAAATACTATGTAATTGTGGTCGGGTAATCAAGTTTTTGGTATTTTTGCCGGGATAACAACAAAACCTTTTAACTTAAGAAAATCTTTATTTTTAAGTGTAGAATTATTATATGAAAATTGTAATGTCATTTATATACGTGCTTTTGTATTTAAAAATTTTATATATATATATATATAT
>NW_018232181.1:0-745 GCF_001263595.1 Phalaenopsis equestris | reverse complement strand
GCTAGGTGCCAACCATTCTTGGAATTAATTAAAAAAGACGCCAAATTTGTTTTGAAAGAGAAATGCAAGCGGACCTTTGAGGACGTTAAGCAATATTTAATGACACCTCCTGTTTTGGCAACCCCTATCTTAGGAAAATCTTTGATACTTTATACCGCGGCTTTAGACGACTCTCTTGGAGCCCTCTTAGCCCATGTCAATGAGGAGGGTAAAGAAAACCCACTCTACTACTTGACTCCCCGCCTAATACCGACGGGATAAGGTATCCACTTATTGAGAAGCATGGTCTAGCTTTGATTTTTTCCGCCCAAAAGCTCAGACACTATATGCTTTCTCATAAGATTACCCTAATCTTGAAAGTTTATCCTTTGCAATATTTGATGACCCTACCAACACTCTTTGGACGTCTAACAAGATGGTCAATGATTTTATTGCAATTTGATATAACTTTTGCTCGTCTTCATGCTATCAAGGGACAAATTTTAGCAGACTTCCTTGCTGCCCACCCACTTCCAGCTAGGTTCCCTCTTAATGATGAACTACCAGATGAGTAAGTATTACAGATGGAATTCTCCAACATGCAATGATGGGAAATGTACTTCGACGGCGGTTTGTCAGTAAGAAAAGATAAAGGATCAGGCACAGTTATACTAGGCAAAGCAGGGATACGTTTGATATTTGTCACACCAGATAAGGGTATGTTGAGGTTTTGATAACACCTGACAGAGCCATGCACCAACAATGA
>NW_018232180.1:0-362 GCF_001263595.1 Phalaenopsis equestris | reverse complement strand
CTCTCACTATCTCTAATGCTCTCTCTCCCTCTCCCTCTCTCTCTAACTCTCTCTTTCTCTATTTACATCTCTTTGTTGCAAGTGTTATCCTTTTCGCCTGCACTTTCTCTCATTCATTCTATATCTATCTCACTTCCTCGCTCTCTCTCTCACACACACATGCTTTGCCACTCACCTACTCTTCCTCCCTTTAGTTGGATACCTCTCCCATATTCACTTTACAAATTTTTACCGAGCCCTTTTTTCTATTCTTCTCTTGCTCATCCTTACATTCTATCTCCCTCTGACTCTTTCTCGCTTGCTTCTGACTCTCTCTCCTTCTACTCCCTATTCTATCACTCCCTCATTTGTTCCCTCCCTTC
>NW_018232179.1:396-2374 GCF_001263595.1 Phalaenopsis equestris | reverse complement strand
CGAAATCGTAATTGTTATATTCAAAAGACCCCATAAGGGCAAAAAGATAGTCATACACAGTCAATGATTCGAGGAATTTCTCTGAATTTCTCCCCCGAATCCGAAACAACCAATCTAACAGAGGCAGCCCCTATCCTACCCATCGCGCTATCGGTCTTCATCTTGTGCACGAACTCGTCTCTTTTCTTCTCTGGTTGCAGCGATTTCTCTGGCGTAATCTCTATCTTTGGCTTGGTAGGCTGAAGATTCTGAATGGCGGCTTGTGCTGATGCGATCTGAATCTGGTCAAGTATCTTCTTGGAAGATCTGCTCCAAGCTGTCTTCCAACCATTCTCATTTGCATACGGATCTATCGGAGTGACTGGCTCAACTGAAATCATAGTTATAGAACCTTTTTCAGGTTCCTTTAAATATTCTTTCGGAATCGTTATATTCCCTTCTTTGAGATTCCTCTCAAGCCAATCCTTAAAACTGAAACATCCTTCTATGGTGTGTCCAATGAGTCTGTGGTACGAACAGTAGTTAGATTGATCCTTCTTATAAGCATCTTCCGGCTTCCTTGGCTCTGGCAATTTAAACTCGAGCTTCTTCATTAAACTTCTGAACACCTTTGACACGGCTTCGTCTTTGAAAGAATATACCTTGCTCATACGCTCTGCAAAGGACGGACCCTATCTACCATCTGCTCTGTACGATCCCCTCTGGTATGACTGCTGACCAGACTGACCAGACTGCTGAGCCTGCTGATGCTGCGGCCGGACATGTTGCGACCCCTTTGAGGAACTCTGATGAGACTGCTCGACCTGAATCCTCATCGGCTGCTTTCCTTTATCGACCATTGCCAGTGTCCCGGACTTCTTTTCGAACATCCTGGACTTATCGGTCTTCTCATGAGAATCCATATGTTTGACTTCTTCTTGCAGATTGCTAGCTTTGCTGAGTAGCTTCTCGAAGGATTTGATGGTGAGTCCTTTGAGCATGAAAGCTACTGGCCTATGTATGCTCTTGAGCAAAATCTCAATCGGATGATGTTCCTGTAGCTAGGGTTCACACTTCATGCTAAGATTTCTCCACCTCAAAATATAGTCCACTAAAGTCTCGTTCGGTTTTTGCTTTTGTCACAAGATCTCCAATAGAAACTTGGTGTTGTGCTCCAGCAAATCTCTTCACGAACAACTGTTCTAACTCGGAGAATGTTTTCACTGATCCGTTGGGCAACTCGGCATACCAATCAAAAGCTATCCCTGATAAGTTGCTGATAAACTGACGGAAAAGCAACGCTTCACTACCTCCGGTGTTGCCACAACTTGCTCGAAAATGTGTTATATGCTGCCTGGGATTTCCAGTCCTATCAAATATCTTATAGTTCGGTGACACAAAACCTTTAGGGTAGGATACAGCATCGAATTCCTCCGGGTAGGGTCTACCCTTTAAAACCAATACACCACCCTTAGACTGGGTTAAGGCCTCCCGAACCTGCTCAACCATCTGTTTAAATTCCCTCTCTGGAATGACGCTTTGAACAGAGTCTCTCTTTTGTTGATCATCTCTGTTAGCTGAGGCAACTTCCCTCCTCTCATCTATGATCTGTACAATTTCTGGTTGATTAACTTCTAGAGAGGCTACCTGTTGTGGTTGAGACTGTCCCTGAGTTGCAGTCATTGCAGCAACCATCTCCTCCATTCTTTTCTTCATTTGGTTGATTTCTTCGTCTTTCAGGAAGATAGCCCTACGCAGCTCATCCACGGCGTTCCCTTCCACAAGCGGTTGGGCATCGCGCGCAGATGAAGTAGCTCTAGTTTCGATGACATGAACGTCCATGAAATCTTCCTCGAGGTAATCTTCGAAGTCTCCATTTTCATCATCCATGAGGACTCCGTGCTCTCTGGCTAACTCAGAAATCTCAGTCCTCAGCTTCTCGACCTTTTCCTCAATTACTGATTCTCGTATTATCTTAAGATCTGGAGGATTCTGCTGA
>NW_018232179.1:0-249 GCF_001263595.1 Phalaenopsis equestris | reverse complement strand
GGTAGAGGCATCGGTATGTCGAAGAGAAGCATGCTCCCTACGGTGCAGACCAAGTACATCATCGGACGACCTCTTCCCTTTATCTCTCCTTGGGAAATCTTTGTGAACGACGGTAGGCGGTATTCTCGGGCCTAAACGCGACTTAACTGGTCGACGTCCTACGGGCCTCAGCACGACAGGCGCGTTATCTATAATAGCAGCAGTACTGACTCGATCTCCAAGGCGAAACCTGACTGGAACACGAGCTGG
>NW_018232178.1:0-1042 GCF_001263595.1 Phalaenopsis equestris | reverse complement strand
TATAGAATTTTGAAAAAAACTTACAAAGGTCCACATCTAGTCACTTAGATTGAAGCTAAGAACTGCCCTATGTAGATTGTCGGGTTGGTATCTCTTACCCAAGGTTGGGAAGCACACAGTCCAGCTCTAAGCCCTCATCTTCACCGATGTCATACACTCAGTCACGGTCTTCCATTAGTGACTATGGGTTTTGCTTTATCTGTTCGTATTTTTGCTACAACTTATTTTTCTACTCTTATGTATCAGTTTTTTCCTGCTTTCTTTTTTTGCAATTTATTTAATTTTTTTGTAAATATACTATGCTTATGATACTAACCATGCAACAATAGTGGAAGCCCAAGTACACAATTACATTTCATGCAATGCAATTTTCCTATTTACCTTACAGTATTTCTTTTATCTGCTTTTATTTACTCTAAATGTAAAACAAAAACCAAAAGCCAAAAAAAGACACTTAAACTAAGTAAATTCAAAAAAAATAGTGATGCTGAAATAAGGGAATTGTAGGATTCTAATTGGTGTTGCACTAATTAAATTAACATATCCCCAAATAAAACATTGAAACAACAACAACAATAAAATCAAAACATTGACACATACATTACACAAACGTGAAACCTTAAACCTTAGAACTACACTTTAACAAGGAGCTCGAAGCTAACACCGTTGGAAGCATGACGAAGACATAAAGAAGAACATCTTTGAGAGAACAAATGGGTCTACATCAGCAAACTTTTCCTTAGAATGAAATAATAACTAGTTGTAGCACTTCGAGGTAGTTCATCTAGCACAATGTATATCCTCACCTCATCTTTAGGCTTTTGCACAATCATGTTGTTTAATATAAGTCCTAAATTGTTTTAGGTTCCGAGGTTTTCATTTTGCATGACATAAACCCTCTATCTTTCTAGACTATTTGCATGATCAAAATCATATGAATGTAAGCCCTACATAATAAAATTGATAAGATGGAACATTTAATAACATCTCTTTGAAACTGAAGCCAAGCCATAAGATAGTTTGGGAAGTCACCGAGGTTCTC
>NW_018232177.1:0-727 GCF_001263595.1 Phalaenopsis equestris | reverse complement strand
TTTATAAACAGAAGTATAGTCATTTAAAGTTAAATTTTAATACCCCAGGTCATGTTAAATTAATTTTTTTAAAAAATATAGTCAATTGAGAACAAATAAAATTTATTTTTCTTCTTTTTGAAAAGCAATTTTTTTCCCCCAAACTTAAATTTTCAAATGATTTAAAAATATTTTAGTACAAAATTTTACTAGGTGAAAGAAAACAGCAAATGCATGAAAATAGAAACTGGTCTGTAGAGGATTTCTAATTATGAAACTGGGCTCTGGTATACTGCAGGTACTAACTGTAAAACTACATACATGCTTTAAAGCATTAAATAAAATATAATATATTTTAAAAAACTTGCTGAGAATTAAAAATAAAAACTAAAAAATGAAAACAAAAACTGAAAGTACTAAAAATGCAGAAAAAGTAAAAGTCTACAATACTATTAAAGATTCAGTTCACAACACAACAAGAAAGTTTTTACTACAACAGGTTTCAAATAAAAGTACAATCAATCTCAAATAAAAAACAAACATTAAAAAAAAATTACACTAGACTCATAAAAGTATCAGTCTTCATCACTTTCCTCAACATTATCTTCTTCTTCTTCTTCTTCTTCTCCTTCATTATCTTCATCATGAATAGGAGCATAAGGAGTGAGACTGGGGAAAGCAGGAAAGTCCATATTGAATTCACCCCTAAGGTATCTCACCATAGCATTCTCAAAATCAATATCATGTT
>NW_018232176.1:0-1117 GCF_001263595.1 Phalaenopsis equestris | reverse complement strand
CTAGACCTCAACCAAAAGTGAGGTCAACACATGGTATCACCCAAAGGTTGGTGTTATGCCAATCTTCCCAGCTAATAGAAAATTTAAGCCAGCTTAAATTCTGACTATTAATATTCAAGAGCTTGATTAAACCTGACCAAATTTCTTGTGAGAGGGCACATGAGAAAAATAGGTGATCTAAGGTTTCTTCAGCAGCACAGCAAAGTGGGTAGATTGAAGGTCCTCTCAGCCCTTTCATCTTTAAAATATCATCTGTAGGCAGTAAGGAATGCCAGAGTCTCCAGTACAAAAAGGACATAGAGGGAGTTAGGAATTTACCCGAAATGGCCTTACCCCAAGGCATCTAGTTCCAATTAAAGAAATAATGGTAAATGTAGGATGATAAATTCTGGGAGTAAGCCTATTTAGTGATTATTTTGTCTTTGGAAATGGATGTGATAGGAGTATCCTCAACCCACCTCACATGTTCACTGGAAAGAATAGTGTTCAACAGTATATAGTTCCACTGATTATCAGACCAAAAATCTCTGACAAGATAATTAGTGTTGAGATTGGGGTTAAGGCACTCAAGTTTCTCTCCATTGCAGACCCAGTTATCCAACCACAAAAATTGATATATCCAACCAAAAATTGATATGCCCATCTCTAAGCTCCCAAAGGAAGAGTTCCTCAACTTTATTTCTAATTTTCAGCAGTTTTGTCCAAAGTTTGAAATCCTCTATCCTTTTGGATACCAAAGTAGGTGCAAAGATTTGTAGTATTTCCCTTTTAGAAATCTTGCCCAAAGGCTATCCTTGGACCTGATTCTGATCCATAATTTGCAAATATTTGTGAAACCCAGGTGTTGGAAGTCTTTAAAGCCCAACCCACCAGCTTGCAAAGGTTTACATAATTTCTGCCAAGGGAGCCAGTGAAATTGATTTCTTTGACCAGACCAGAGAAATTTGTTGAAGATCCTTCCAATACATTCTTGAGTACCCTTTTGCATGGAGAAAATTTGTAGGACATAAGCAAGCATTACAATGAGAATACTCCTTAAAACAGTGATCCTCCCACCATTATAGAGGAAAGAGTTAGTCCATTGTTCAAGTTGTGCTTTGATCTGATCAATGACATC
>NW_018232175.1:5040-6070 GCF_001263595.1 Phalaenopsis equestris | reverse complement strand
AGGATATGAATCAATATGAAAAGGAAGAGATGAAAAAAGAATTTAAATTTGAGGACTTTGTAGGAATCCTTGGATCTGGAAAAAAATGGGCTATTGATCAAGAATTACTTAGTTGGAATTTTGATCCAGGTGAAATCATGTGTTGGGCTAGTGACGTTAAATCAAGTGCTTTATGGGAGGAACCCATAGTTATCTGTGTGGTTTGATTTAGTATGCTTAAGAGTCATGATTGTTAGTGTTGTATTGTGTTTGCTTTAGTGTGGGTTGATTTGATTGCATGATGTTAGGTAGATAATTGGATTGTTAGTGTTTTAATTTACTTTTTGTGTGTCATGAGGGAGATGATTCCTTAAATTATTATTATGGTTAGACTTATATGTTTTCTTGTAGTAGTTAGAATGATGAGAACACTACAACTCGGGTCTCACCCGGACTCAGGTTTCATAAGAGATATCATGAATTCAAACAAAGACAGTTCCATCTCAATTTTATTACTTCCTCTCTTAGACTTTAATTTCATTTGATAGGAGTCGAAAACATATTTAATGAGTAACTTTTGGATGATATTACACTATCCTTATAACTGCTAGAGGTGCTTAATTATTGGGATATGGTGATATCTGGTGTTGGAGCCCGAGAACCAATATATCAGGGATAATCTTATCTTTGGGATTAGAATCTATAAAATCATTTATAAACACCAAATATATTTATGTAGGGATTCTGTTAGAAATTGGAAATAAGTTAGTGAGATGCGATGAGATGGAGGAAGAATTTACCTCATTTATCTTGTTTGTGTGTTTTTATTTGTGTTACAATTTATAAGACTTGAAGACCATTTTTATATTCGAATGTTGATCCATGTTATGCTAGTTAGAAGCTTGTTTAGTTAATTTCATTCTAGCAAGTTTAGTTTAGATTTACATTCTACTACATGTTTTCTATCCTAATAAATAATTGTAGATGTTTTTGATAGAAATTTGTGGTAGATAGAATTTCTAAACTGTTTTTCTTCCTACTTATATTTTCT
>NW_018232175.1:2408-4113 GCF_001263595.1 Phalaenopsis equestris | reverse complement strand
CCTAAAGGGAAAACCTAAATACATTCCTGAACTTATATTTATGGATTAACATCTTTTACTAGTAGTGTTCTCATGAAGTTCCTATCATTTGAATATTCTAAGTGACTTGATATTACAACATATAGTCATTCTTGAAATGAATAGAAAACTAGAACTCTTAAACTTGATGACTAGATAATCTTGTACCTACAGAGTTAATTTAATTACTTGAATTTTTCTGAAAATCTCACTATGTTACTTACTTAAATCAAACTTATAGTATTTCTGAATTAAAACCTTACTACAATAGATCATAACCTTTATGTAGCACTAAGGTTACTTGAGGATAAGTAATAGTTATGTTTGGGGGATTTTGACCAAGGAAAAATATGTTCAGATTTTTATACTAATTTTACACTATTTTTGATGATATTGCACTTTAAAAAAGGGTATTTTTGATGTTTTGTTGCAGGTATGATGAATTATGGTCATTGGAGCAAAAAGAAATGAAAACGGTGCAATTTGGAGCAAAAATGAGCAAGAAATGCAATTTTGCCCTATCACCTTTCGATAAGACTTTCGATGCTTAATCTATTTTACACTTCTTGCGTATTTATGAATTAGATTACACTTTAAAGTAAGGTTGTTTTCATGCTTATTTTGTAGGGTGATCTGTTAGGAACACAACGCAACTAAAATGGGGCAAAATGAAGTTAAAATAGAGCCAAACGGAGCGAAACGGTGGAACTACGCAGTCTGCCCGCCTACGGCGCCGACGGCGAGATTTACCTGAGAAGAACAAAAAATGACAGAAACTCACCGAAAGCGCCCTCGAACCCGCCGACAGCGCCCGAGACGATTATGGGCTGAAATTCAATGTATTTGGACGCTTTTTGGAAGGGTGCTCGTGGCAACTCTTCAAACTTCATTCCAACACTTTAAAAGAACAAATTCAGAACAAATTTAGGTTAGAAAAAGGGGTTTTTGTGAGAGGAATGTTAGGAAAAGTGTGGAGAAAGTTTAGGATTTTTAGAATAGGAGTAAAAAATGAAGATTTCTTCCCTTTTGGAGAGATTGGAGAGGAGATTTTGAGAGAATTTGTAAGTAGATGTTCTAGTATTGCATGGATCGGCGGGAGACTTTGTGGGAGAGATTTTCTTCTTTCTTTCAAGGGAAAAAGCTAATTATTGTGTTCTTCATTATCTTATGGTTTTGTAAACACTTATCTAGTGGATTTGCTTTGATGAAATGCAGTTTTCCATTGTGTTTTCTTCATGCTTTGTGATGTGTTTCTCTGACTCTCTCTTCTTGTTTTGAAATAATGACATTAGAAGATTATGTCATTGTTTTCATTTTACTTTTCTTTTGTAATGAGTAGAATTCATGTTTAGGATTTTGTGATGCATGTTAGAAGCAGATTTAATTATAAATGTGATGGTTTTTACTTGCAGTTAATTTACATTACAATAAAGGTCTGTTGTAGTGTTAAAATTTGTTGTAATTGCATTAAGACCCGAGAGGGCTGTGTAATTCTTAACAAAGTAGAACCACATTCAGATTTCATGAATGGTTAAGTTCATGGGAGTTGAATGCAAATAAATATGGAAATATACTTTGATGGGCGTAGAATTAGAGATTTTAGGGTGACAGACTAAAATCCCCAATTCAGTCCTATTGTTTGAGTACTGAAGCAGAGATGTTAGCCCTCAGGTGAGGGGAACGTGGG
>NW_018232175.1:0-2379 GCF_001263595.1 Phalaenopsis equestris | reverse complement strand
GGTATCCTCCCAGCCTAGCCACGGATTCAGTAAACAAGCATAGGATTAGTCAATGTTCTTTATGCCTGGACCAAAGGTAAAGAAGATGATTGCTCCTATTTGGCACATACAATATTTAGTGCATCTCATTCCTTTACATTATCCAATTCATTACATAAGAATAATAGTTTTTAATATCTTAAAATTATCCAAACCAATTCATCCAAAAAGGGTTATCTTTAGAATTAGTTTTTGCATTTAGTTATAGTTACTATCTTTACATTTAACACTTGCATTTAGGAGTAGTTGCTAGATAAAACATCATTTTAATCAACATTCCAAACTAAGGACTAATTGTAGGAGATTAGAATTTTACTAAGGAACTCTTACCTCGCTTCCTTGTGGGATCGATAAACGGGACTCCACTAGAGCCATGTATTACTTAAGCGATACATATACTTGCGTTTGAAATTTTGACTTTACAAAATCATTATAAATATATAAATCTGGGTTCATAAATTCTTGCATATTAAAAGTTGCATCAAGTTTTTGGCGTCATTGCAGAGGGTTTAAATCTTCCAGTAGTGGTGTCAAATTCTTGTATTTTTAGGTATGTAAAAAGTCACTGTCACTCTAGTTTTGATCACATGGACATCCATGAAATTCTCCTCCAAGTAATCATTGTAATCAAAATTTTCATTGTCGCTATAGACGGAAACTCCGTGTTCTTGAACTAACTCAAAAATCTCGATCCTGAGTTTCTCAACTTTCTCCTCAAATATTGATTCCTTGATCGCTTTAAGATCTGGACAACCCTGATGGACATCCTCTATTTGTTCCTCCATCTCGCTGGATATTGTCGCAACGATGTCAGACATTTTAGATCCTGGTTTCATTTCCTGTCCTTGTCCTGTGGGCTTACCGGACTATATCGGTGCAACGACCTTAACCTTGGGTACCCATACCATTTTCTTTTATGACGATGATGTCTCAGGATGGAGCGTCTTAGTAGAAACATCAGTATGTCGAGGGAAACTATGCTCCCCGTGGTGTAGACCAGCTATAGTGCCAGGTAATCATCTTGTCTTTGTCTTTCAGATGGTAGGAATATCTCCATGATGGGCGACGGGTAAGATTTTGGGACCCGGTCTTGACTTAACCAGTCGACGACCCGCAGTCTTGGTAGCAGTACAATCAGTAGTGATCACTGCGGTATAGTGATCACTGTGGTATCAACTCTGTTCCCTAAATGAAACCAAACAAGGATGCGAGTAGGTGGCACTCCAGTTGTCTTGTGGGATTATCTAGCGGATTTGACACCCTTCAAAAGTTCCTTCTTCATGCGAGGAGAAATTTTATCTCCCACTCGTTTAAGTAACTCGCTAACGGAACATCCCTCTTTGGTAGCAAGCCTTCTGAAAACTGCACTAACTCGAGTGATAGGAGTGAACTTCTTTCTCTCCTCACTGTGTCCATAAAGTGATGGTAATGCGGTAGCAATCCTTCGGATACTCTCATATCCCTTGGTATCTGTCAGAGGATGGAATCTACTTCCTCGAAGGAGAGGATAAGTTTCTGGTAACACTTCTTCAACTTGATGAAGCTCCTCCTCAATGGGTGTCTCTTTGGGAGTCTGGGCTTTAATGGCCCTCTGAACTTTGCTGTTATGGTTCCTTCTTTGAGTTCGGGTCAGTGGTACAGTCCTTAAACTAGATTCGTTTTTAAACACGGGTGGTTTTTTAAACGCGGGTGGTGGGACAGTTAATCCCTCAATCGGATCCTCAATAATCATCACTTTTTTCCCCTTTGCAGCAGCGGGGCTAGTAGGCTTGGCGGGTGTCACGATGGCAGTATTTTTAGACTTCTTGTAGGTAGGGAAGTCTTGAAGGCAGTTCAGGTTGAATTCTGCAGACGACTCCTGTATTTCTGGAGCGGAGATCTTCATTACCACGAATAGGGCTTTCCTGAGGATAACCTCAAGATCTTCAAATCCAGTTCCAAATTTGATGGTAGGAGCAAGGTTACGGGCTTCGTGGCTCATTGACAGGTTGCAGGAAAATGTCAGCGTTGGGTAGGTCATTGCAGCAGGCTTGAAAACAGAAAGTTTCAGGGTTAGATATATGGCCAAAAACCTTGAAATTTTTAGTGCAAGCACTGAAAGTAGAGGTTGATCTATAGACCGGGCAGGTCTTAATTTATGAGTATTTTAAAATCTTGTTTAAAATTTAATTAATATAAGAAAATCTCAAAGTGCGCGCAACACAACACGATTTGATTTAATTTGTGAAATAGTAAATCAAATTTGGAAGGGAGATGTGAAGTATTTCAGGACCTAGTGCATGACCTATTTAGTGGCAGGAAATGTCCAGGTGGAACTAGTCCACTGACACACCTATTAGG
>NW_018232174.1:0-214 GCF_001263595.1 Phalaenopsis equestris | reverse complement strand
GGGTACCACGGACCCGTCATCCCAAGCCACTAGGTCCCTAGGTCTACCTGGTCGTGAAGTTAGTCGACCCAACACAACCTAGGATCCCCTATAAGCAATCCGTGAATTGCGTCGTCCACAGAAACCCCGATAGCTCTAAGGTCAAAGGAACGAAACTCTATATAATGACTATTGATTGTAACTCCAAGAGGTGGGACTTATACCTGCCGAAGTG
>NW_018232173.1:1791-3367 GCF_001263595.1 Phalaenopsis equestris | reverse complement strand
TTTGACCTAAATCAAAATTCGGCTCAAATCATGGGTCAATTGAGCTTAGATTTATTTTATTTTGGTCTCATTTAGGGTGAAATTGAGTTTGGGATTGAAGTTTGGGGAGATTGGGATCAGATTGATGGACATTTGAGTTGAATTTGGGGAAATTTGGGCCTTTAAAGGCAATTTGGGGGTTTTGGTCAAAGATGGTCAAATTGGCCAAATTGGATTATGTGGTAGTTGAGAAAAATGAATTGGGAATATTTAGAATATTTTAGGAATTTTTGAGATTTTTTGGAATTTTTGAAACTTTGGGCTAAGGAGGGTATTTTGGTAATTTGGCAATTTTTTTTGGTGATTTTGGGTAATTTGGGTGTTTTCAAAAGGTTTAAAATGACTTTTGGATAAGTTTGGGTATTTTGGGTAAATTTGAGAATTCTTTCCAAATTTAGTGTTTTAATGGTACTTAGGTAATTTGGGGAAGGGTAATTTGGGGACTTAGGTAATTTGGGGAAGTTTAGGGGCAAAAGGCTAGGCTGAGTATTTTGGGTAAAATTAGGGAACTAACCACCAAAAGTAATTCATGAACTAATGAAAACCCCATTTGGGTCATTTATGTACTGGTCTTCGCTAAACCCTAGCATAGGGCTAGTGGGTTTAGAGGACCATCTACATGACTATCCCAAAAGATTAAGGGATCAGAGTCAAGAAAATTCTGGGTTTAGGATAGTGAGTGACTGTGAGTGAAGTGAATGACTTAGCTCTAGACCAACATCCAGGGTCAACCCTAAGGTCAAATAGCTCTATAGGAACTTTCCTTGAACTTCCCCCATAATAACCTCACCTACTAAGTGCTAGAGGTTAGAACCAATATGCGGAACTTCAAGTTAAGTAAAGAAGAGTTTATAATTTCTAGTGGTGAGGGTCCCTTTCCTAATTTTCTAAGAAGAGTCAATAGGAAAGTCATATGGCTACTAAAGAGAAAGACTAGACCTCAACCAAAATTGAGGTCAACAGGATAAAAATTTGAAGCGAATAGGAGAAAATTGTGCAAGAGTGTTTTGGCGCCTAAGCGCCAAATCCGACGCTTAAGCACTGGCTAAATAGAGAAGGCCACGCCTAAGCGTCAGAGGCCCCGTGCTCAAGCGTGAGTGGCAGTTATTGGACGAGTAAATTTGGTTTTTGTAGATTTTGAAGATGTTTTTGAGGCACCCATTTGCTTAATAATTGGTTACAACCACCATGGACGAAAATTATTGTGAAAAGAGGCATCTCGTGGAGAAATACATCAAATCAAGACATATTTTGAAGAGATACCAAGGCACCTCTTTGAGACTTATAAAAGAATGAAGATTGAGTCTTTGAAAGTGTGCTTGAAAAGAGAAAGTTTTGAAAGTTCTTGAATTGGGGAGTTAGTTCGGAGAGATTTTCAGGCACCGCATATTTATTTTATCCTTTTTATCTTAGTTTTTATATAGAGAGTGTTGTAAAAGAGAAGAGATTCAAAGGAACTTCAAGAGTTTGGTGGAGGACTTGAGATAAGTTTTCATCTTAGATAAGTTTTCACTTTTGGTTTTAATTGAGACTTATT
>NW_018232173.1:0-1647 GCF_001263595.1 Phalaenopsis equestris | reverse complement strand
TTGTGGAGAGTATTGATCTTTAATGTTGGAAGAAGTTATGATGATTTAAATCCATGCACTTCATTTACTTCTTGATTTAACCAATACTTTGGCCAATCCAGATGTTGAAATTTGTTGTGAGAACATGCAAGAACCCGGCTGGTATTGTCTCAGTCAATAATTGAAAAGAATCACATGAGGCTGTATGAATGAGAATGTAGTTCATATGATTGAGTGCAAATAAATAGGGAAATATTCATTAAAGGGTGCAGAGTTAGAGGACTTTAAAGTGACAGGTTAAAGCCCCCAACTTGATTTATTATTTTAGGTTCTGATACGAGGTGTTAGCCCCCAGGTGAAGGGAATTGAGGGAACTCTAGAGTAAGAGCTAGTATTTTCCATGCCTAGCTTGTCTTCAGAACTATTCAAACTTTAAATTTGTCAATGTTCTTTATAGTATCTCTAGTAAGGGTAAAGAATATCATTGCTCTTATTTGGTACAACATAATTTGCATACTTCCACAACAGAATTCCTATTACTTATTACTAATTCATGATAAGAAGAAAAATATTTTTCATCTTTAGTGTTTTTGTTCTGCAAATATTCTAGTTATCTTTTTAAATTGTTATTATTCTATCAAAATATTGAAAAAACCAAAAATATTTAAATTTTCATTACTAGAAGAATCATCTTTAGTTTAAATAATTATCTTTTTAAAAATAGAAATTTTTTCGTTCAATAGTGCATATTGCTTATTCTCTCTGTGTGTTTGATATTCAGGTCTTAATCAAAAAGTTTTATATTAATTGATAATGATACGCATACTTGCGTAGTATCAAAATATATATAAATTAAAAGTTAAATTCTTATTTTTCCTTAGGTTCAAGTTTTTGGTTTTGTTGCAAAATAAGGAAATATAATTGAAAAATATAATCAAAATTATTGTTATACTATTGCATATAACCAGTAAGTCGAGATCAAGTTTTTGGCATCGTTGCCGAGGAGAAATTGATTTTAAAAGTGAATTTTTATTTTTAGAAAGTTTTATTTAAACTTTAAAAGTTATTATATCTTATTTTGAGTGTGTTTATTTTTATATTATTATATGTTAGTGTATACGTAGTTCAGGTTTTGAAGGACTAGTGCCCTATAATTCTGAATTAGAGAGAACTATTAGAAAAATAAAAAAACCAAAAAAATTAAAAAACTTGAAAAATCTAAAAAAATTACAGAAATGGCAGACTAGAATGATAAAAATGCTGAAATTCATCAAGAGTTTAGACCTTTAAGTAGTTATGTCAACCCTACTGTCGATGAACTTGATTGCAGTATTCAAAAACCTAATGTAGTGGCTAATTCATTTGAGCTTAAACCTGTAATTATCCAAATGATATCAAATAATCAGTTTGAGGGATCACCAGCTGAAGATCCAAATTTACATCTTACCAATTTTCTAGAATTGTGTGCTACATTTAAATACAATGGTGTATCTGATGATGCCATAAGACTTATGTTATTTCCTTTCTCATTGAGGGTTAAAAAAAAGATCTGGTTAAATTCGTTAGCACCTGGATCTATCAGAACTTTGGGTGATTTAGCAAAAAAATTCCTTGCTGAATATTTTCCACCATCATAAATTGTGAAGCTTAGAAATGATATTACATCTT
>NW_018232172.1:0-744 GCF_001263595.1 Phalaenopsis equestris | reverse complement strand
GAGAGAGGGAGGAGAAGGAAGAGCGAGGGGAGAGAATGATGATGAGAGAGAATAGAGATAGATAATTAAAGAAGGATATTGAGAGAAACAGAGATGAAGAGAGGGAGTGAGGCAGGGAGTGTGAACAATAGTGGGGGAGGAAGGGAGTGATCGAGTGAGTGAGAGAGAGGGCATGAAAGGGAACAAGAGAGAGAATAGAGATAGAGAAGAGAGACAATAGGGGTGGAGAAAATTAGTGAGATTGGAACAGAGAGGAATAAATAGCAAGAGAAATATAGCAAAAATAGGATTGTGAGGGAGAAAGATAAAGAGATATTGAGAGAGAGTAAGAGAGAGAGGGAAAAAAGTAGAGAAAGTTATAGAAATAGTGGAGAGAAAGTGAGAACAAGGTTGAGGGAGCATGAAAGAAAGAGAGATCGATAGTGGAAGCTATTGTGTGAAGGGCAAAGATAGAGCACGAGAAAGATAGAGGGTGGAATGGGAGTAGAGATAGTGGGAGTGAAGGGGAGAGAGAAATATGAACAATATAGAGGAAAGTAAAAGAAAAATTTTGGGTGAGGATAAGAGACAGAGAGAGGACCACAAAGTAGAGATCTTAAGAGAGAGAGGAAGGGAGGGAAAAAATCAGGGAGTGAGAGAATAGGGAGTTGATGGAAAGAGTCAGAAGAGAGTGAGAGAGACAGCGAGAGGAAAGGAGATTTCCCTCTATCTCCCTATCTCCCTCTCTTCCTCTCTCCCACTATC
>NW_018232171.1:4582-12328 GCF_001263595.1 Phalaenopsis equestris | reverse complement strand
CTAGACCTCAACCAAAAGTGAGGTCAACATAAAGAAAGTTGTATTTTTGGAAATATTGATCTTTGATTTATACTTGAAAAGAAAAAAAATTGAGACTTTATGAAAAATCTTAAAGTTAATACACATTTGTTAAGGTAAGGAAATCTGAGTTGTTTTTAACTTTAAGGTAAGGATAGTGGAGTTCAAAATCATTAAAGGCTATCCATATATGGAAATTATTCATGTGGGATAAATAGTTTAAAATAACTCATCATAATATGGTGCAACCAAAACCATGTGACTCTAAAAATTGGAAAAGCTTGTTGAAGGTAAGGGAACAGGCTAATGACATTTTCATGTGGGAGCTTGGAGAAGGTAAGGTCAGTTTTTGGCTTAACTGTTGGATGAAAGAAGGAAAAGTTCCTCCGTTGTCTAATTATTGTGTTGAACCTGCCTTACTGGTCATAGAGTTTTGGCATGGGCAGTTATGGAACGAAACAACTCTCAGAAATGTGGTGGATGTTGATACCATTAAAGCTATTACATATATCCATATGAATCCTTCATGGCCTGATATATTAGTTACGAAGAACTCTCCTTTTCAATCTCTCAAAGCTTTTATACACAAAATATTTTTTAGATGGCAGCAGAATACATGGGGTCAGTTCATTTGGGACTGGAGACTTACTCTTTCTATGTTTTTTTTCACCTAGAAACTTTTCATGAAATTTCTATGTACTGATTACATCCTCAAACTAAAAGGCTTGAGGACTGCTTCCAGGTTACGCCTTTATTTCTCTCATGAAGAAATTATGCATCATCTCTTCCTCACTTGTCCCATTACCACTGTGGTTTTCTTGGACAGCAACCTTAGATCATCTCAATATCAGACATTTTATTTGTTCTTGGAGTTCTTTAGAGGCTGTTGGCGAGACTGGATAGAGCAACATATACACTATATCCCCATAATCATTACCTGGTTCATTTGGATGGAAAAAATAGTGCCAAATATAAGGATAAAAAAATGAATGCCCAATCCATTGCTCTCAGCTGTTGTAGCTATCTAAATAAAATCAGGACTCTCCTTTGCTTTCACGCTCCCGTCCCTCCTACTAACCCAAATGTTGTTCAGAAAGTGCTTTGGTGTAAGCCTCCCCTTGCTTGGATTAAAACTAACACAAATGGAAGTTTTTTTTCCACTCCTGCAGGAATTAGAGGTGCCTGTATAAATTATCTTGGGTAGTGTTTGTCGAGTTTCCAATCTCTTGTCTGGACCAGCTCTGCTTTGGAAACAAAAAGTATTACCATCTTCTGGTCCATCAAAATAGCTATTGCTCTCAACATCCAGTATCCTCTAATTTAATAAAATGCCTTAACTTTGATATACATCCTATAGGGAAAATCTTCCATTCTTTGGCAACTCACAAACTAGATTAGGAAGATCTTCCAACTGGCCCAACGAAGCCATGTTCAGTGGTTCCATATTCACAGGGAGGGGAATTAGCCTACTAACTGGCTGACTAGATCTTCTACTATTTCTAAACAAATTATTTACTATAAAGGCCCTTTTGGTTTCTTAAAAAATTTTACTTCATGGAGATTCCCTTGATCTCCCTTTCATCAAATGTAACTAATTTTTTGTGGCAATTTATAGTTTGTTTTTGGGGCAATACATATATATATATATATATGTACAAACATATGTATTATATGGCCAGTATATATTAAAAGATGGCGGCTGGCTTCCCTGGTGCTCTACTAAGGTTTTGGGATGGGTGACAGCGATGTCTGTGGAGTTTTGTTGTCTCTCCTGTTTGTTTTTCTTACTTTCTTTGGGTGTGTGGATTTTTGGTTTCCTTTCCCTTGGTGGTTTTGTTGGTTTCCCTTCTTCCCGGGAAATTTGGAGTTTGAATTTACTGTTACATTGGTTTTCTTTGGAGTTTCTGAGGACTTGTCTGTTCTCTATTTTCTTGCTTGTTGTTTTATGTTGAAGAGCTTTTGATGGCTGATTTTACTCCTATTGATGTTGTTACTAACGCTCAGTGGACCAAGGACACTTATGCTAGAGTGGTTGGTAAGGGTCAGGATTCTATGCTTGATGTTGAACTTCTGGCCTTTCCATAATCCTTTCATGATGTTGCAGTTGGTAAAGAACCCTATCAGCTCATTAACCCCTTAGTTGTAAATGAGGGTAAGCCTACTATCTACTATAATGACGAGGAACTGGTCACTATAAAGGCTAATTGCAAATTTATTCTCATTGGCAAATTCCAACTAGGTCACCCCAAAATGGAAGTGGTTAGAAGATTTTTTGACAACTTTCTATTTGGTGGTGCTTGGCAGTTGGGACTAGTTGATGGCAGGCATATTGTGATTAAATTGGCATTAGAAGAATATTATGCTAGACTATTTGCCAAGAAAATAGTCTCTATGGATGGAATCCACAGGAAGTTTGTTAAATGGACACCAAACTTTGATCCCAACAAAGAACCTCCCTTTATCCCCATTTGGTTTAGGTTGCCTAGACTTCCTTTACATTTTTCCAATTATAAGGTTCTTCTTAAGATTGGGTTTGATTTAGAGAGACAATTGAAGATGGATTTTCCCACTTTTAATTTATTCCGACCTTCAGTAGCAAGAATTCTGGTGGAGAGGGACATCACTCTTCTTATGGTGGAGGAAATCTAGCTTGGGTTTAAAGAAGAGGGGCACTGGCAGAAAATTGTTATGGAGCAAAAGCCATTTTATTGCCCTCATTGCATACGGTTTGGACACACTTCTGACAGGTGTTGCAGGCTGCTTCCTACCCACAAGAAGAAAACCACAATTCTTATGGAAAACAGAGCTAATACTAGTACTAATAACAAGTTCACTGAGAATATTGCTGCAATAATATATTCCACTGTTGTGGAAGTAATCAAAAGAATTGAAGCTATTACTAATCATCAGAATGATCACATTACACTTTCTGAAGAAATCCTTCAGCTTATACCACCCGCTGGTCCACAACTTAAAGAAGGGGAATGCAGTATTGTGCCTTTTCTACAATCCTTTAAATCTGTGAAAAAAAAAACTGCTAACACTCCTCCTGTTACTTCAAAAGAACTTGTAAGACCATCTGAGAATCTGATGGTTAAAATTTAGCAAACAGTGGAGCAATATTGGCAAGTTCATAAAGCAAGAAAGGAAATAAAACCTGCTTTGGAAGAGATGAAAAGTTTGACTAAAAATTATCAGACTGGCAGTTCTCAAAATTCCTAAAGGAATTCACCCACCCAACTTACCAGGGAGAGGACTAGATCTAGATCCCAGCCCTCCTCACACCCATCATCTCAACATGATTATTTTTTTTGTTGCAATGTCAGCGACATTGCTCACCCCTCTTCCATAAAAAGAATTTTACATCTCAATAAAAAACACAAACTTTAGTTTATTGCTATCCTTGAGCCTTTGGTTCATAAATATCCATAACAAATCTTCTCTAGGTTTGTTGGATTGTCACATTATACAAACATAAATAATAAAATATGGATTTTTTGTAGGAAGGAGATCATTTTCAATAATCAGGCTGATCATCCTTAGTTTGTTCATTTTTCTTTTAATACTTGTGAACACAATGGTTTTGCCACTTTTGTTTATGTTTGTTGTACCAAGGTTGATAGAAGAGAACTTTGGGCTTCTTTGCATAATATCAGTAATTATATAGGTTCTTGCTAGCTAGTGGGAGGAGATTTTAATTGCCTTGCTACATCTGTTTAAAAGTCTGGTGGAAGGCCCTTTAATTTAGCCAAATTGAATTTATTCTTAGCAAAAATGCTGAAAGTCTTGCTACCTCTGTTGAAAAGTGGGAGGAGATTATTTGATATTGATTTCAAGGGACCTGAGTTCACTTGGAAAAGTGAAGCGATTTGAAAAAGAATTGATAGAAGTTTGGTTAATGATATTTGGTGTCAACATTTCTTGCATACCTTTGTTACTCATTTAAGCTTTACAGGTTCTGGGCATAGGCCTATGTTAATTTCCATTACTGCTAATGACTCTACTTACTCTCCTGCCCCATTCAGATATCTAAATATGTGGTCTAATCATAATTCTTACCTTAATACTGTGACTGCTGCTTGTAACAGTTCTTCCATTTTGGATCCTTGGTCCAATCTTGTTCATTTGCATTTAAATACCAGCAAAGCTCTAAAAAAATGGGGTTAAACTGCTTTTAGCAATGTTTTTGCTACTATGGAGTACGCTAAAAAGAAGGTGCTGGAAATGGAGAAGACTATTTTAGGAGAAGGTGCGGAAAATACTTTGTTATTAGCTACGCAAGAAAAGCTTCATTTTGTCATTGATAAACAGGATAAATTCTTGGAAAAAAATGTTTCCTTAAGCCATTTTAAAGAAGGGGATAGGAACACCAAATTCTATCATGCCTGTATTAAGCATAGAAGACAGTGTAATATCATTGACAACATTCAGAACTCTGCAGGATTCTGTCTTTCTGATAATCATTACATTTCTCTTGATGCTGCCAATTACTATCAGCAAATTTTAACTAAACCTGAAACCCAAGGAGTGCCTATTGAAAATTTATATTATATTGTCAATTACTGAAGATATTTCTTACACCTCCAGCCTTACTCTGGATCACATTCCCACTGCTTTAGAAATTTGGCAAGCACTCCAAACTATTGATAGTACTAAATCTGCTGGTCCAGATGGATTTACAACAGATTTTTACAAGAAATCTTAAGAGATTATAAAAGAAGAGGTAGTTTCTACTATCCAATTTTTTTTCTTCGCACCACTATACCTATTTATTTCAATGCTTCTAGTATTGTTCTCATCCCTCAATTAGTTGTCCAGAAGACTTGGAATGATTATAGGCCCATCAGTCTCACTTCTGTTCTCAATAAGCTGATAAGCAAAATTTTGGTTGGCAGACTTCAACCTCACCTTGGAAGACTTATCTGTAAGAATCGATCTACCTTTGTTAAAGGAAGATCTAACATTGATAATGTGCTTCTTGCTCAGAAGCTGCTTTTGGATTTAGATAAACCCTAAGGTGTGGAAATATAATTTATAAATTAGACATCAGGAAAGCCTATGACACTATCTGCTGGGATTTCATCTTGGAGGTCCTCTCCACTAGAGGTTTTTCAAATGAGTTTTGTACTCTCATCCACGGGTGGCTTTAAGAAAACACCCGTTCTATCTTTATTAATGGGCAAAATTGGGGACAATTTTTTGCTTCTAGAGGTTTAAAGTAAGGGGATCCCTCATCTCCCACTATTTTTATTTTAGATATGGACCACCTCTCCAGAATGCTCAATAAAAATCTCTTCCCTTTCGGTTATGCCAGGTACCGTAATAAATCTAAAATTGTTGTTTCTCATTTAATTTATGCATATGACATCATGATGTTCTCAAGTCCTAACAAGGATGCAGTCAAGGAAGTAGTAAAATGCCTGTAAACTTTCTAAATGCACTTTGGGATCTCTTTTAACCTAGATAAGTGTAGTATTCAGTTTAACAAGGTTACTCCAAAAGGACGAAAGCATTGGATTCTTGATTACACCAGATTCATTAGTTCCAAATTGCCCATTAAATATCTTGGAGTTCAGCTGATCAAAGGAAGATCTAAACAAGCTCAGTTTGAGGATGTGCTGGGAAAATTTTCTGCCACTTTATCTAGTTGGACACACTCTTTTCTCTCTAATGGAGGTAGAATAACTTTGTTGAAGAGTATACTAACTACTTTCCCTTCTTATATACTCCAAATGACTACTATGAAGAAGAGTACTCAACTACAAATGGAAAGGGCATTCAACAGATTTTTCTAGGCTGGTTAGAGGCAGCAACTTCACTGGGCTAGCTGGCAAAAATCAGCTAAACGCACTTTGGCAAGTGGCATAGGTTTTAAAGGACTGCAACACCTTCTTCAAGTTAACCTCTAAAAAATTTGGATCAAATTTAGAGAACAGCATTCCCTTTGGGCTAAATTTATGTTGAGTAAGTATTGTAAAGAGAGTCATCCTTGCAATGTGGAAAGGATGATTGGGGACTCTAAACTTTGGGTCCAAATGCTTAAAATCAGGAATCAAGCTGCAGAGTTATTTCTCTGGGATCTTGGCAAAGGAAATATCAATTTTTGGTTGGACTCTTGGTGTCTCAAAGAGCTGCTGAAACCCAACCATGATTATATGAACACCCAATCACAAGTGGCTGACTGCTGGGAGGACAATTTCTGGTAATTGCTTATTCTCAAAACTATTCTTCAAGAATATTTTACTATGAAAATTAGCAAAATTCAGTTTGAAAAATCTAGAGCTAATAAAATAGTTTGGCAGAGCTGTGTGCTTCAAAGCCTAACTAAATTAATCTATCTGAAATTAAACACCTTGGAGCATAAACCTTGGGAAGACTTAATTTGGCACAAAAGTTTGTCCCCATGTATGTCTTTTTTTAGCTGAAGAATGCTTAATTGACTCCTCCCTACTAATGACATACTTAAGTTTAAAGGTTTTAGAGGCCCATCTCAATGCTATTTATGTGGAAAGGAGGAGGATTCTATTCCTCATCTATTCTTCAAATGTTGCTTTGCTCAATAGGTTTGGACTAACCTAATTAAGCATCTCAACATTAATACCATGCAATTGGAATGGTTCAATATACTTTCCTGTCAGAGGAGTTGGAACTCTGCCAAGATTGGAACTATACCTTTCATCGTAGCCTTGTTCTTTTGGATGGCTAGGAATAAAGCCAAATTTTATGCTCAGTCTATCTCCATGTCTCAAATGACTAGAAACTGCATCTCATACCTACATAAATTAAAAATTCAAAAGAAGTTTCCTTGCATCTACTCTCCTCCTCCGATTAAAAGCCTCACTCTCCCAAATTTACTATTGTTTATTGGTACCCTCCTACCTGGTGTTATATCAAAATTAATACTGATGGTAGTTACTTTAAGTTGGGAGTTGGCGTGGGTGGTGTGTTGAGGGATCATAATGGGCACAGTTTACTTTTTTTTCAAACTCCTGTTTCTTCCACTGATGCTCTTGAAACTGAGTTGATTGTTGTATATTGGGCTATTACCCTTGCTAAGATAAATAAATGGCACCATTTACTTCTTGAAGGAGATTCTCAGATTCTTTTGTAGATGCTGCAAGAAGGTAGGCCCTCCTCTTAGCCTCATTTACAATGGGTAAATAGAATCAGGCTCTTATAACTTCTATGAATATTCAGCTCTCTGTCATCTATATGGAAGGGAATAGGCTTGCAAATTGGCTTGCCAGGTTTGGCATGTTTTCCCTTAAATTTACTGTCTCTCACTCCCCAACTTCTGCACTGTTAATTTTGTTGTCTGGGGACATTTTATTAAGAATTAAGAGTTAGCCAGGTTTGGCATGTTTTCCCTATTACTAGTTCTTCCCTCTGGATACAAGACGCTCTTTCTTTTTTTTTTTTTTGCCGACTTGAAGGTTTCAACTGGCTTGGTAGAATATTTGGGTTCCACTACTATTTTGTACATGTTCTCTTTTTAGAAACATACCATTTCTGATTGGTATACTTTTTGGACTTGATATATGTACTTTTGGTGTTGATTCTTTTCTTTTCCTGGTTTATTTTGAGTGGAGTTATATTGAGCTTAAAGGAACCCCTAGGTTGTGGTGGAGTTCCTTTTCTCCTTCTAAGTTTTGTAATCTTCAATTTTATAAATGTGTTGGGAGCCATGAGTAGCTCTTTTTTTTTAATATATATATATATATATATATA
>NW_018232171.1:0-2115 GCF_001263595.1 Phalaenopsis equestris | reverse complement strand
TTGTTTTTGGGGATTAAAATAATGGTAGAATAGTTAAAATATTTAGGCAAATTCATCCCATTGAAGAAGCTTTGTACTGCCTCAATTACATCCCCCTTAATGATCTTCCAAGCTTTTTTGTAGAAATCAGCTGAGAATCCATCAGGACCAGCAACTCTGGAGCTATCAATTGAGTTTAAGGCTGACCAAATTTCCAATTCCTCAGGGATAAAATCCAATTTCAAATTTCTAGTATATCCCTGATCAAAAAGATCTTGCTGGACTGGTAATCTGGTGATAAAAGATTGAGTGAAAAAAGTTTGAAAATGCTGGATGGAACTTGCTGCAATTAGGTCTTCAGAGAATATCCAATGCCCTGATGGATCTTTAATCTTATGAATGGTATTACATCTCCTCCTATAGTTGATACAAGCATGAAATTACTTAGTATCTCTATCCCCTTCACAGAAAATGATTTTGGCAGCTTTTTGGGCATAGAATTCCTCCTGCGTACTAATGGCATTCATCAATTTTTCATTAGCCAGCAGTAAATTTAATTTAGTTTCTGGATTGTTCTAAAGCCTAGCTTCCATTTCAAGCACTTCCTTATTAGCCTCTTCAACTCTCAAGTTAACATCTCCAACCAAATTCCAGTTCCAATTAGATAAATGCTTGTCAATATTCTTTTGCAACAGCCACAGTTTGATCAGTGGATTAGAGTGATAGTATTCTCTCCACCCCAAGGAAATTTGATTAAGAAAATCAGTATCAGAGGACCACATGTTGAGGTATCTAAAGCTGGATTTGTGCTTTACAGGAGATGCAGAAATGGTGATGAGTAAAGACCTATGATCAGATCCAGTCATACTAAGATGTTGGACAGAGGTGTGTAAGAATTCATTCAGCCATAGAGAATTAACAAAGATTCTATCCAATCCTTCCCATAAAGGTCCTCTCCTCCAAGTAAACTTGGGTCCAGTAAAACCAAGAACAAATAAGCCAGCCAAGCTGATGTTGTCATTAAAAAGATTCATAGAATTAGAGTTACGAGGATTGCCTCCTAACCTTTCAGAAGGGGCAGAAATGGAGTTGAAGTCCCCTCCCACCAGCCAAATTGATTTATAGGAATAGCTGATATTCTAAATACTCTTCCACAGCTCCACTTTGGCTCTAGGAGAGCTTCCAGCATAGGCAAAGGTAGTCAGACCATCTTTATCCCCAAAGCTAAATTGAACATGAAGGAATTGTGGATGATCCCACAAGACTTGACACAAAACTTCCTTTCTATAAAGTAACCAAATCTTATTGTTCAGATTAGCAAAATAAGAAAAACCAGAAAATTTTCTGAGGATTTTCTGAGGGTATTTAGACAACATTGGTTCCAAAACCTCTATAAACCCGAATTTATACATCCTATTCAAAGCACTGAGTCTGTTAAGGGATTTAGGATGTGCCAATCCCCTAACATTCCTACACAATAGGTTCATCATCCAAAGGAGATGGATTTACCCTTCCTTCTAGAGTTGTTCATGGCCTCCTTTGTTTCTAAATGGAAATTTCTGTCCCTGAGTAAATAAGTTCCTCCCTTCACATTATTTAACTCTTGGTTGGTCTTTTTCTTTTTTCTTATTTTTTGAGTATGCCAATCATCAGCAAATGCAGTCTGAAGTACCTCCACTAAGGTGGAGTCCACTGGAAAATCCTTTTGAACCACCTCACCAACTTCCAACTGAGGGTTCAAGGGCTCTGGGTCAGAGGTTGCAGGGGCATTTTCTTGACTAGTTATGATCTGTATTGCAGATGGTTCAAGGTGACATATTGAAGGGCCAACAGCCTCCTTGGGTAAATTTTCAGTCACATCAAGCAAGTAATGGCCAGGACAATCTATAGATAATTGATTGTCTACTTTTTCAGTCTCAATGGCCACAGCAGCCTTGGTGGCCATGATAGTTTCATCAGGACCATGGGCATTCCTCTCTGAAATGGTTTCACCAGGACACTTATCAAAAATTGCCCTTTCTCTCTCAGACATAGAAGCATCTTTTGAAGCCCCATGATGAGGAATCTGTAGGTGAGGATTTAGTTTAAAACATTTGTTGTTAGTGTGCCCAAACATGCAGCAATGGAAACAATAGT
>NW_018232170.1:0-5682 GCF_001263595.1 Phalaenopsis equestris | reverse complement strand
AACAGAGTGAGGATCATATTTGATTCCATGAAGAAGAATTTTGTTAATGGGATTAAGTGCAAATAAATAGGAAAATATACTTTGTTGGGTATAGAATTGGAGAATCTTTAGGGTGACGGACTAAAATCACGAATTCGATCTTAGTGTTTAAAAACTAAAGCGAGAGTTAGCCTTCAGGTGAAGGGAAGTGGGAGCCAGTATCCTCCTAGCATAGCCACAAATTTAGGGACTAAACCTGGGATTAACTGATGATTTTCTATAACATTGTATCAGGGTAGAGAATTAAAACTGCTCCATTTTGGCACAATACATATTAGAATCATTTATCTAATCTCATTTTACCAAAACCTCACTGTAGAGGGAAATATATTTTTTCACATAAGGGTTTAATGGTTTAGTAGATACTGTTTAAACTTTATATTTTAATTTTATTATTAGTTAAATAATTTAGTTTGAATAATATCTTAACATTCAAAATTAGTGACAGTAATTTTGTTTTGACTTTCTGTGAATTTCCTAGTAAATTTATCATTTCAAATTTAAATCTTCCCCGTGGGATCGATATTTGGGGCTTAAATAGAAAGTCCTTTATTACTTGATAATGATACGTATACTTGCGTAGAATCCCAACGTTAATTGCTTAATTTTCTTATTCATAAAATATTGCATCAAGATTTTGGCACTTGCATAGTTGAGTCAACTATATATTTTTTACACAACTATATTCTCGGGATCATGTTCCCTGCATTTTGATTATGCTCGATGATTCTTTGCATGAACCTTAACCAAGTTCCTCGAGTATTAGTTTGGTTGGATTCAAATGCTTCAAGAGCAACCTATAGTTGAGTTCCTTGATTATTGGTCTGATCTGAGATCACGCATTGCTAAAATACTTTTACATGTACTGTGCAAATTTAACAAGTAAATATAAGAAAAATTGAGAATTTAATATTTATTTTATTATTAATTCTACAAGGCTTATGGATAAAACATCTTATGATCATCTCTGCTCCACGTGCAGGGTACCTCCTTTCCCGTATATGTCTTGACCTTGTAGGTTCTGAGAATATCTCATTTTCTAATGATGAACTTTCTAGTCCATGTGAAATTAAGCTTGCCTATTGCTTGTTCGTGTATTACTGGGTTGACTTTCTTTAGCAAGAAGTTTTTGACAGTGAATGTCTTTTCCCTAACATGCTTGTTGTAATACAGATTCATTCTTCTTTTGTTTCTTCTTGCACAAGGGCTAACTTGACCCATTTTCCTTACGCTACATCAAACATGAGTTATGTTCCTTTGTTATTAGCCTCTTGCCACTTGATTAAATATGTCTTGTCATACATGGAGGTTGATATCACCCTTTTGGCTACGAAGGTTTTATTCAACTGGTAGCACATCATATATTATGTGCAATAATATGAATGGGATTTCTTCGATCATGGTGGAAGGATTTGTTAGAATTTCCCATAAAACATACAACAAAGCTTTTAGCTTAGTTTCCATTGGATCCCTTGACCTTCTTTTTCATTAGATTTTATATGATCTTATAACGCTTTGGCTTGTCCGTTTTTCTTCCTGAGATGAACAAGGACAAATTTCTTGTTAAACATCAGGCTTTGGCAGAAATCTTTCACTCTTTGATTGACAAATTACATCCCATTATCTATGATGATAGCGAGTAACAAACCATACTAAAAGATCAAACCTAACCATATGAAATTTCAAATGACCTCAACTGTAATATGAGCTAGTACATTAGTGTCAATCCACATTGAAAAGTAATCCACTGTGACGAACAAGAAATTCCATTGTCTACGCCATAGGAGAAATGTTCTATGGACATCTAGTCCCCATATAGTGAATGATCAAGGGCAATGACTTTCTATAGTTTTTTGAATGGTTGGTGTTGCATTAGTGAAAAATTTCAGCACTACTCACACCTTCTCACAAATGTTTAGGCTCGTTTTGTAGGTGGTTACAAGGAGATGATAATCCAGCCACAACAATGGAATAATATGATATTGCTGGTGACCACATGATGGTGGCCCAGCATAGCGGTTGACGGTAGATGATGGTCCGTCAAAGATGTTAGTATTTTTGTGGTGGCAGCCTAATAGCGGTAGAGTCATGAAATTGGTCGGGTTTTAGTATTATAGTGGCTATGACTGTTAGATGATGGTGATTTAGCTTGATAATTATGCATCAGAGATGGCAATTTGAATGTACTAGCATCAGCTTAGTGATAATTGTCTGACACTATAACAGTGGCTCAACATCAGGGGTATGATGCAACGATGGTGCTCAATGTCAAGCGGGTGATGGTGATTTATGATGGTTGTAGCCAAGGATGGTGGACTGGTGATGGTGGCTTGATGACAATAAATATAACCCAAAATGATAGAGACGATGGCTTGTCATTTGTGGTGGTCGGGCTGCAGTGGTCTGTGGCCACGACGACCTAATGGAGGTAGTCCAACAGTGGCAATAGTGATGTCTAGGCAACGGTAATCTAGCGATGGCAACAACATGACAGTGCTGGTCAGGTTGCAATGATGAGGGTGGTCGGGCAATGGTGTTCTGACAACTGTGACCTCGCAACGACATAATAGAGACGATGATGGTGGAGTCAATGGCTCACTCTTTGATTGACAAATTACATCCCATTATCTATGATGATAGCGAGTAACAAACCATACTAAAAGATCAAACCTAACCATATGAAATTTCAAATGACCTCAACTGTAATATGAGCTAGTACATTAGTGTCAATCCACATTGAAAAGTAATCCACTGTGACGAACAAGAAATTCCATTGTCTACGCCACAGGAGAAATGTTCTATGGACATCTAGTCCCCATATAGTGAATGATCAAGGGCAATGACTTTCTATAGTTTTTTGAATGGTTGGTGTTGCATTAGTGCAAAATTTCAGCACTACTCACACCTTCTCACAAATGTTTAGGCTCATTTTGTGGGTGGTTGCAAGGAGATGATGATCCAACCACAACAATGGAATAATATGATATTGGTGGTGACCAGGTGATGGTGGCCCAACATAGCGGTTGGCAGTAGATGATGGTCCGTCAAAGATGTTAGTATTTTGGTGGTGGCAACCTAATAGCGGTAGAGGCATGAAATTGGTCGGGTGTTAGTATTATAGTGGCTATGACTGCTAGATGATGGTGATTTAGCTTCACAATTATGGATCAGAGATGGCAATTTGAAGGTGCTAGCATCAGCTTAGTGATAATTGTCTGACACTATAACAATGGCTCAACATCAGGGGTATGACGCAACGATGGTGCTCAATGTCAAGCGGGTGATGGTGATTTATGATGGTTGTAGCCAAGGATGGTGGACTGGTGATGGTGGCTTGATGACAATAAATATAACCCAAAATGATAGAGACGATGGCTTGTCATTTGTGGTGGTCGGGCTGCAGTGGTCTGTGGCCATGATGACCTAATGGAGGTAGTCCGACAGTGGCAACAGTGATGTCTAGGCAACGGTAATACAAGGAGATGATGATCCAGCCACAATAATGGAATAATATGATATTGGTGGTGACCACATGATGGTGGCCCAGCATAGCGGTTGGCGGTAGATGATGGTCCGTCAAAGATGTTAGTATTTTTGTGGTGGCAGCCTAATAGCGGTAGAGTCATGAAATTGGTCGGGTTTTAGTATTATAGTGGCTATGACTGTTAGATGATGGTGATTTAGCTTGATAATTATGCATCAGAGATGGCAATTTGAATGTACTAGCATCAGCTTAGTGATAATTGTCTGACACTATAACAATGGCTCAACATCAGGGGTATGACGCAACGATGGTGCTCAATGTCAAGCGGGTGATGGTGATTTATGATGGTTGTAGCCAAGGATGGTGGACTGGTGATGGTGGCTTGATGACAATAAATATAACCCAAAATGATAGAGACGATGGCTTGTCATTTGTGGTGGTCGGGCTGCAGTGGTCTGTGGCCACGACGACCTAATGGAGGTAGTCCAACAGTGGCAATAGTGATGTCTAGGCAACGGTAATCTAGCGATGGCAACAACATGACAGTGCTGGTCAAGTTGCAATGATGAGGGTGGTCGGGCAACGGTGTTCTGACGACTGTGACCTTGCAACGACATAATAGAGACGATGGTGGAGTCAATGGCATGATGTTAGTTGTGGTTGATCTATGATGGTCCTATGTAATAGCATCCTAACAGTTGCGGTCCAGTGGTGTCAATGGTAGTGGCAAGGTACTAGTGTTTCGACAATGGCGACGACCAGATTGTGGTGGTTCTACTTCGGCGATGATGGTGGCGAGGCAATGATATTTCAACAATGGTGGCGGTTCAATGGTGAAAGTCCGATAGTGACTGCGGTGGTGCCCATGCAGTTGTTGTTTGATGGCAATGACAAATACACAGTTGTGGCTAAGTGGCCCAACAATGGTGATTAAACAACTATGTTCCGACAATGGAGGCATCCTGATGGTGGTGGTATGGTGTGGCCTAACAATGGTAGTTTGGTGATGGCAGTGGCTCGAAGTTTGTGTTCTAATGACGGTGGTGGCCTGGTTGTGGTGATTTGACGACGGTGATGACTAGGTAATGATTGTTTGACAATGGGCGGAAAACACTCCACGGATTGGAGCCCATTCAGAGTGGGATTTTATTTTTAGATTTTGGAAGTGTTATTCTCTGTCAATACAATTATAATTCGAATAACTCCATCAAACGACCTGAAATATTTCCCTTTATCGGATAATATATTAGGGGCATTTAATGCCTTAGTGATGTCAAAATTAAGCAAACAAAGGCAGATTGGATTTGCCTATTACTAAAACCATATCAAATTTGCAGATCAATTGTTCCTCCAAAATTAACATCTCAAAATTTATAAATAATCATTAAATCAACTCATTCTACATCTTTGGAATAGATGCAATGCTCCTACATCCTATAAAAATTTTAATTTCAAACAATCTTCAATATTGTGAGTTGATTAGTCTATTGCCGTCATCCTCATTATCCCTAGGAACCAATTTTATAAAAACGAGCTTCCTCACTTTCTTTCTATCACCATCTAGCTTTCGTCATATAATTTTAATTTCTTCTAAAGAAGGAGTTGCTTTAGGGTCTGTTTGGGACAGCTCGTGCGTTTCAGGACCCACAACCAACTTTTAGTGTAAAAAACTAAAATGTGGTAAGTAGTGTTTTCAAAAACGCGCAAACCAAACGGTTAAACGACATTTTCAAAAACGCCGCCGCACTTATAAGCTGCCCCAAACTGGCCCTTAATCATCAATATTAATCCATCAACTGGAGGCCATTCAATCCTATATCTTTCAGTGAGACGAAACTTTCCAATCGCCGGCCATATAGCTTATCCGAATAGACTTGCATGGATTCCTTCTTCATAGTTTGAGTTGCTTCTAATTTACCAATACCTTTTAATCTTGATGAGGCATCCATTTGTAATACAAAAGTACTTCTAACAAATATATATACTTTTGAGTTTGAACCTATCGCTTTTTTTTTTTATATTTTTTGCTGATTTAATTTTTTATATAAAAATTCTTATTTGTCCGATGTGTTCTTACCCTTTTTTGTTATATTAACAAACCTTAATTTTTTGCTATTTTTAATAGAAAAAAATTAATTTTTGTCCCTTTCAAATAATAA
>NW_018232169.1:19541-20117 GCF_001263595.1 Phalaenopsis equestris | reverse complement strand
GTATCCCTCCACATATTGACCATCACGATTTTGTTAGTCCATTCTATACGGTCTCCCTCATATTAGAGAGCAGTATACTGTTCGGTACAGATATAGAGATAATCGGTCCAGGTGAATTCCGGGGATCTGTTGAAATTTCTTTACCAAGAGGGTCCGTTCTAATTCTGAAAGGAAACAGAGCCGATATGGCGAAACATTGCATTCCGGGAGTCCGACACCGTCGAGTGTCGATAAATTTCAGAAGGATGAGTGATGACAAAACTCCATACGGATTTCAGCCAGATCTGGAACTTGAAGAGTTGCAACCATATGAGTTATAAACTCGTTGCACCACTAGGCCATCCCAGAACAACAACTTAGAAGGTCAGCTTGTTTAGTAACTCATAACACAGTTTGCGAGAAGATCTTCTATTGGCAGGCATGTAGATGTATAAATATGAGGACAGTGATTTGAAGAAAGTTTGTTTTGTACTTTATATTATGTACTCATAGATGTACTAGTTATGCGTATAACATAATGTACTTTCCATCTTTGAGATATATACATGATATATTGTAAAAATGACTGTGCTGAAC
>NW_018232169.1:0-1313 GCF_001263595.1 Phalaenopsis equestris | reverse complement strand
GCAGCTTTTTCCCGGATCGGGCCGGCTGCCGGTTCGCGGTCCTTATCTATATAATGAACCTACCAATCCATCAAGGGGTAAGACCAGCCACACATATCTTACATCTTCAACATCACTTCAGCAAGAAAATGGGAACTGAAGCCAAAAAGCTTCACATGCTCTTCTTCCCTTTCATGGCGCAAGGCCACATGCCTCCCATGATCAACATGGCCAAGCTCTTCGCCGCCCATGGCGCCCGCATCACCATTCTCACCACGCCTGTCAATGCCGCCAACATCCGCCCCACCATCGACGACTCCATCCATATCCACATCATCCCCTTCCCCTCCGCAGACTTCGGCCTCCCCGACGGGTGCGAAAACGACTCCCTCCTCATCAACGATGACCAACGCATCAGCTTTTTCAGAGCCGTCGCTTCTCTCCGCCACCATTTTGATGCTTCGCTCCAAGACTTGCGTCCTGATTGCGTCGTCACCAGCATGTTCTTGCCTTGGACTTACCATGTTGCATCCGCGCGAGGTGTTCCGCGGCTTGTCTTCAGCGGCGCTGGCAACTTTGCAGCTTGTGCCTTCATTGCTTTCCATCGGTGTCGTCACGTATTGGAGGACAAGGTTGAGTCTTTCATTCTCCCCGGCCTCCCACACCAAATCGAGATGTTAAGAACTCAAGTCGTGGATGTAAAAAAGTTAGCAGGAACCTCCTTTGAGTTCTTGTTGGAGATGCTTAATGAAGCCTTGGAGTTGGAACCGAAGAATTATGGCACGTTGTCGAACAGCTTCTACGAGCTAGAGCCTGAATATGCTGACCACTATCGCAAAGAGGTAGGGAGGGCGTGGAACGTCGGCCCTGCTTCTCTCTACAAGGAGGCGGACAACAAGACTTCAAAAGATGGGGAGCAGCCGGCCTCCGCTGACGAGTGTTTAAAATGGCTGGATAAAAAACCAGCAGGCTCAATCGTGTACATGTGCTTTGGCAGCGGTAGTAGTTTCTCGGCAGAGCAGCTGAGAGAAATGGCGCTCGGGCTCGAAGCCGCAGGGCATCCCTTTGTTTGGGTGGTGAAGGACGAAGGTCACCAGTGGGTTCCGGATGGATTTGAGAAGAGAACTCAAGGGACGGGATTGGTGATAAGAGGATGGGCGCCACAAGTGCTGATACTGAATCATGCTGCAGTTGGGGGATTTGTGACTCATTGTGGGTGGAATTCGACCTTAGAGGGGATTAGTGCGGGGTTACCCATGGTGACATGGCCGTTGAATGCAGATCAATTCTATAATGAGTAGTTTTTGGTGGAGGTTGTTAAGGTTGGGGTGGCG
>NW_018232168.1:0-572 GCF_001263595.1 Phalaenopsis equestris | reverse complement strand
TCGTATCGCAATCTTTCAAATAAATATTTTAGAGGATGAGGATTTATATCCGATTCCGCGTTGCTTTAGGAGCTCATCCTATTGCAATCTTTCAAATCAAATTCTAGAGGTTGAGGATTTACATCTGATTCTGCGTTGCTTTAGGAGCCTATCCTATTGCAGTCTTTCAAATCAAATTCTAGAGGTTGAGGATTTACATCTGATTCTGCGTTGCTTTAGGAGCCTATCCTATTGCAGTCTTTCAAATCAAATTCTAGAGGTTGAGGATTCACATCCGATTCCGCGTTGCTTTAGGAGCCCATCCTATTGCAATCTTTCAAATCAAATTCTAGAGGTTGAGGATTTACATCCGATTCCGCGTTGCTTTAGGAGGCCATCCTATTGCAATCTTTCAAATCAAATTCTAGAGGTTGAGGATTCACATCCGATTCCGCGTTGCTTTAGGAGCTCATCCTATTGCAATCTTTCAAATCAAATTCTAAAGGTTGAGGATTTACATCCTATTGCGCGTTGCTTTAGGAGCCCATCATATTGCATACTTTCAAATCAAATTCTAGAGGTTGAGGATTCAC
>NW_018232167.1:0-4498 GCF_001263595.1 Phalaenopsis equestris | reverse complement strand
AAGATTAACAGAAATCAATGTTGTCGAGACCCAGGTCGAGTTATCTGTGCGCGAGGCTCTATCGTGTGGAGAATGCCACGGATGAGAGGAAAGGGGCCACCCAATAAAGGGACAAACAGATCAATCTTCTCTAAAAGAAAATCAAAGAATTGACGACCGACATGATTACAATGCAAAGACAGTCACAATCAAAGCAGAGTCACAATCATCGCAGATGATGCTTCCAGAAATGAACCAACCAGAAACCATTCATGTTGCAGATGAAAGGAAAGAGTTCACCACTGATGAACAATCAAAGAAATACTATGTCCAAAGTGTCATACCCGAAAATGAATTTAAACAAATGAGGGAGGCCTTAACCCAGTCTAAGGGCAGTGCATTGACTTTAAAGGGTAGACCTACCTCAAGGAGTTCGATGTCATGCCCTACCCTAAGGGTTTTGTATCACCAAATTTTAAGATATTTAAAGGGACTGGAAATCCCAGACAGCACATAGCACATTTCTGAGCCAGTTGTGGCAACACAAGAAATAACAAAGCTTTACTCTTCCAACAATTTGTTAGTAGTCTGTCAGGAATACTGTTTGATTGGTATGTCGAGTTGCCCAACAGATTGGTGAAGACAGTCGATGAGTTAGAGCTGTTGTTTGTAAAAAGATTTGTCAGAGTGCAGCATCATGTTTCTATTAGAGATCTCGTGCGAAAAACAAAAGCCGAACGAGACTTTAGTGGATTATATTTTGAGGTGGAGAAACCTTAGCATGAAATGTGAACCTCAGCTACAGGAATATCATGAAATTGAGATCCTACTCAAAAACATTCATGGACCGATAGCTTTCATGCTTAAGGGACTCACCATCAAGTCTTTCGAGAAGTTACTCAGCAAAGCTAGTAATCTACAAGAAGAAGTCAAGTATATGGATTCTCACGAGATGGATGAGAAGTCCATGATAACCAAGATATTTGAGAAGAAATCTAGGACAGTTGTTGTGGTTAGCAGGGAAAAATGACAATTGCAAATATAAGAAGAGCAACGTCAACAAACCTTTCAACATCCTCGTCAGAATATTCAGCAATCATCTCAGCAGAGACCTTACCAGACATATGAAAGACAAGTTCCAATCATGAACACTTGATCAAATGGGATATATTCTTTTAAATATGAAGCAACAAAAAAAATATTCTGCAGTCTAATCAAGAATCCTGAGTTCAGGTTACCCAAGCTAAAGAAGCCCGACGAGGACAATAAGAAAGGACATCCAAGATATTGCCCGTACCACAGGTTCAGTGGACACACCATAGAAGAGTGTTGCAGTTTCAAAGACTTGCTTGAGGAGAAGTTCAAGAATGGGGACGTAAAAATCCCAAAAGAATATTTGAAAGGAACCTGAAAGAGGTTTTATCAATATCATTTCAATCGATCTGTTTGTTCTAACCTTTTCCTATGCAACTGCCAACGGATGAAGTGCCTCTTGGCTACTATTGTATTACTATTTTTTTTTAAAAGAGGATATTAGCAGGATCAATGTTAGTCCATCCCATTCCTCCCACTGCAATTAATAAAAAGAAAGAGTTTGTTGTTGTTCAGAATTGTTCAATACTTGAAAAACTCATCATGTCGAAAGAAAAAATTGGATGTTTTGATACGAAACTTCAGGGGAGAGTGAAATTAATGGCCTAATAACTAATTCATCCACTTTAAAGAATTTGAACTGGGTCCTAAGCCGATTTGAAAATAAGATAGTGTGGTTGAAATACGAATAGTTGACTCGGGATATCACGAGTCTATTAATTTCCTGCCATGTGACTAGGTCCTGACTTTCAAACGAGTTATAATATCCCAGAATTCAACTTAAAAAACATTTGAGGATTATTAGTCAGGGAAATTTGGACATTCAAAATCTTTAAAAGAAATATGGTCCACCAGATATATTAATTCTGAGAAAATAAAGGGAGCAAAAAAAAATTGTTGTGTGAAAATTCCCCGAAAAGAAGCTTGAGGTGAGCTTATAATCAAAAATTGGTGTCTCAATTTAGACATTCAAAACCTTTAAATCATGCTCTACCAGATATAGTAATTCTCAACAAAACAAGGGAAAAAGGAAAAAAAAGAGAAAAAAAAGGATTTTGTGCAAAGTTTGAAGCAAAAGAAAAGCAAAGCAAAAGAAAAGTCTCCCTGAGAAGAAGCTTGAGGCGGACATATAATAAAAAATTGGTGTCCGAGTTTCCCCTAATTAATGAAACTTAAAATGCTCTCCTAGGAAAATTCTTCTAATATTATATTCAAGAAAAGTTCAATGATCTTGATTCTTTTGGTCGATTATTAATTGACTCAGAAATATCTTTGAAAAACAAAAAATTATCTTTGGAAAACAAAAAATGTTTTGATCACACGACCAAAATTCTGAAATCTGCTTAGACTCAGAAAGAAAGAATTAAAGAAATGACAATGATATTAGCGGTTAATAAAAAATAAAAACAGAAGTCATATCCTTCAGTGTCCAACAAATACAACTCCAACTTCAACTCGAGGAACGTTAGAAAGATTTCTCAAAGAGAAGTTCAACAACTTTTACAGAATCAGCAACAAATCAAATGTTGACTACTACAAATGGAGCTACGAACATGCGGCCTCTTCAGCTGTGGTTTTCTTAGAGATAACCATCTTTATAGGTACTTGAAAGAATATAATTCTAATAGCACCTTAAAGAGTGAGTTATGCTCTAACACTTGTCATTAGTCAGTGGACGATACTTCAAGAAACACTGTGCCCCGTGTTTTAAAGACAGACTCGTTCTTAGAAGCTCAGATGTTGCCCTTGTCTGAAACTAGATCCAAATCCTAAAACAAATGCAACAAAATAAAAATCAACATTGAAACAAAATTTTGTACCTCGTAAATTTTTGTGAGTCTCTACACAGACATTTCAATAAAATTTTGCACTGTATGAACTTATACAGTTCTTTGCACTTTACAAAATTTTCATGATCTCTGCATATACAAATCTCAGAAAAATTCCTCATATTCCTTGCATGAGCTAGATCTCAGCAAAATTCTTCATCAATCTTTGCACAAATTGAACCTGAATAAAATTTCAATTCTTTCAGCTCGAGGTCACGATTTTTTTTTCCTTACGAATGTCAGTCTTCAGAAATTCTACTAGTTTCCCACAAATTCTAAACACTATATTTTAGAGGATCAGGATTTTACATCTGATTCCGCATTGCTTTGCAATGATTCACACTATATTTTAGAGGAAGAGGATTTTACATACGATTCCGCATTGCTTAGCAATGATTCACACGATATTTTAGAGGATGAGGTTTTCACATCCAATTCCATATTGCTTAGCAATGATTAACACAATATTTTAGAGGATGAGGATTACACATCCAATTCCATATTGCTTAGCAATGATTAACACAATATTTTAGAGGATGAGAATTTCACATATGATTCCGCATTGCTTAGCAATGATTCACAATATATTTTAGAGGATGAGGATTTCACATCTAATTCTGCATTGCTTTGTAATGGTTCACACGATATTTTAGGGGATGAGGATTTTACATCTGATTCTGTATTGCTTAGCAATGATTCACACAATATTTTAGAGGATGAGGATTTCACATTCGATTCCGCATTACTTTGCAATGATTCACATGATATTTTAGAGGATGAGGATTTCACAGCCGAATCTGCATTGATTCACACAATTTTTTAGAGGATGAGGATTTCACATCTGATTATGCATTACTTAGCAATGATTCATACAATATTTTAGAAGATGATGATTTCACATCCGATTCTGCATTATATAACAATGATTTACAATATATTTTAGAGGATGAGAATTTCACATCCGATCCGCATTGCTTAGCAATGGTTCACACTATATTTTAAAGAAGTGGCATGATCGAAAGATTCTTACTAAAAATTTTCAACCAGGGCAACAAGTTTTTCTATATAATATTTTAGAGGATGAGGATTTCACATCCGATCTGCATTGCTTAGCAATGATTCACACGATATATTAGAGGATAAGGATTTCACATCTGATTCCACATTGCTTTGCAATGGTTCAACAATATTTTAGAGGTTGAATTTTATATCTGATTCCGCATTGCTTTAGGAGTCCCTCCTATCTCATTCTTTCAAATCAAATTATACAATATTCTAGAGGTTTAGGATTCTACATCTGATTCCGTAGGCTTTCATCCTATTGCAATCTTTCAAATCAAATCTAGAGGTTGAAGATTTCACATCCGATATCTTGTTGCTTTAGGTTCTCATTCTATTTCAATCTTTCAAATCAAAACTAGAGTTTGAGGATTTCAGATCTGATACCGCGTTGCTTTAGGAGCTCCTCCTATTGCAATCTTCCAAATTAAATCCTACGATATACTAGAGGTTGAGGATTTTATATCTGATTTTGCGTTGCTTTAGGAACCTCTTCTATCGCAATATTTTGAATCAAATTCAACGATATTCTTGAGGTT
>NW_018232166.1:580-893 GCF_001263595.1 Phalaenopsis equestris | reverse complement strand
TATATTATAATCCCTTGTAATTTTTAGTGGAGGTAGACCTAGACCAGAGGAGCCCTTGGATCAAATTTCACAATTTTTTGGATTCTCTGTGATTTATTAGATTTATTTTATGTTATGGGTTATTTAATAAAAATAAAATATTTTAAGTGTTGAAAATTAAGTTTTGTATTTTTGAAAAAATCTACCAAAGGTCAAAGAACTCAGGGGAGAAAATTTTATATTTTTCTGATTTTTCCTTGATTTATTGGAATTATTTTAGTGAAAACTCATTTTTTAGCCTTTTAAAAATTATTTTAAACTTTAAAATTCAATA
>NW_018232166.1:0-526 GCF_001263595.1 Phalaenopsis equestris | reverse complement strand
TTCCTAGGTGATTAGGAAATAATTTAGAACATTTCCATGTGTTTTATTATTTTCATGAATTTTTATGAGTTTTTTAATTATTTAAATATTTAAAATAGGCCAAAAATTAAGTTTTTATTTTAAATATTATTTTATTTTTAGAAAACACCCCTGATCTCAGAGAATCAAAAAAACTAAGTTTCATAATTTTTTGAGTTATATTTTGATTTTTTTAAAATCATTTAAGTGTTAAGAGTGGTATTTATCTTTAAAAAATCAATTTAAGTTATTAAATGGACTCAAAATATTTTGAAACTTTTATGAGGAGTTCTCTGGATTATAAATCACAATAGAGATCAAAAATCAAGTCATTTAAATGTTTATATTTTCCAAAATCAATTGTCTTAGTGATTGAGTATTTGGAAAATTTAAGGATGTTTTAAATGACTTGACCCATGAAATAATTTCCAAATGTTTCTTAGGTCATGGTAGACTTTCCAAAATTTTCTTATAATTTAATAATCAATATGATAATTTTCATGATTAT
>NW_018232165.1:0-332 GCF_001263595.1 Phalaenopsis equestris | reverse complement strand
TGAGGACAAGTAATAGTTAAATTTGGGGGATTTTGACCAAAGGAAAATATGTTGAGATTTTCATACCTATTTTACATTATTTTTGATGATATTACACTTTAAAGAAGGATATTTTTGATGTTTTGTTGCAGGTGTGATTAATTATGGTCATTGGAGCAAAAAGATGCAAAAATGGTGCAATTTGGAGCAAAAACCAGCAAGAAATGAAATTTTGCCCTGTCACCTTTCGATAAGTCTTCCGATGCTTAATCTCTTCTACAGTTATTACATAATTTTGAATGAGATTAAAGTTTAAAGGAAGGTTGTTTTCATATTTATTTTGTAGGGCTATC
>NW_018232164.1:0-746 GCF_001263595.1 Phalaenopsis equestris | reverse complement strand
TTGCATGATTACCGTATGGATGTGTTTGTCTCACTCAAACGAGTTTTTAAAAAAAAATTCATTTAATTTAGTGAAGAAATGAGGGAGATATCAAGCTTAGAAGATGAACGGTTCTTGGGCTAGGCTATCGGGGACGATGACGGAGCGTCGTTCGATCGGGCGTGTATCAGATGCACGATCGAGATCAAGCAGGACAGTGCTTCAGAACATAAACCGCAGGCCGAGTCAGCGCTGGCGTGGATGGCGGCGTCAAATGGGAATGCGCTGCGTGGAGTTTCGAAGCCGTCGTAGGTTGACGGGGCGCCGCGGGGTTAAGTAGAAAAATAGGCTTTTTCTATTTATTTAAACTCCCTTAACTTTAAAAATACATAAATTTGTGTAGAAAAGTCATAAAAATAAAATAAAATAACTCTCTTGCTTAGTGAACAGAGGAGAATAATGTGGATTAAATTTTATAATTTTAAGTCCATGTGATGCATATTTTATTTTTAATTAATTTAATACTAATTTAAATCTTTTGATTCTCCATGCATGTAGACTCATCATCATAGTTTGAATTTTTGACATGTTGAAGCCTCTGTCAAGAAGAACACTCTCTGATTTTTCCAAAGTCAGAGAAGGTCCCTAGACAGAGGATCACATTTTTTTAAGTTTATGAGCATTATTTGCCTAAAATAACCATGGAAATTAGCATATTGATTAGAAAATTCGAAGAAAATTTTGGAAGGCCCACCATGACCAGAGAA
>NW_018232163.1:0-358 GCF_001263595.1 Phalaenopsis equestris | reverse complement strand
AGCAGGGTTCAAAAGCCCATTTGGCCTGGCCTGCAATGTTGCCACCCACAATGCTAGCCCAATAGCGAGTAGATGGAAACGTTTTAAGTTAAAGAGAGAGAGAAACGGAATTGAGAAACACTAATAAAAAAATGAAGTAAAAAAACTATTATCAAATAATCTTAATCTATATTAAAAAAATGTACATGTTTGAAAAGGACATAGGAGCATCCCGAAAATGTGGTGTATTTGAGAATATTTCAGGTATATTTAAAGAATATTCAAAATACCACCTAAATTCTGTAAAGATTCTGACTCGCACCAGCTCGGCTAGAAGAATGAAATCTTATCAATAGGGCTGTCAAAAAAGCTCGTTGTT
>NW_018232162.1:0-1969 GCF_001263595.1 Phalaenopsis equestris | reverse complement strand
ATATGTAATATATTGTTACATAAATAGTTATATAATTTTTTATTCGAGCTAAAATGAGCCGAACACGAGCGAACGAGGAGCTGTTCGTGTTCGACTCGTTTATAATTCAAGCTTTACAAATTTGTTCGTGTTCGGCTCATTTGCTTAACGAACGAGCCGAACACGAGCTATTTAACGAGCCGAACACGAGCTGTTTCCGAACAACGAGCTTTTTTGAAAGTCCTAATTATAGTCGCGAACAACGAGTTTTTTTGACAGCCCTAATTATAACCATTATAACACCAACTTACCATCATAATACCAGCAAAAAAATACCAAATCAATGTCATAATAACGCTAATTTACCATCAAAATACTTCCATAATAACACCAATTTAAAACTAGAACAACATCAAATTACCACTAAAATATCACCATATACCACTAAATACCAACAATTTACCACCATAATAACACAAAGTTAACACTAGAATACCACTGAGATATCTCCATAAAAAACGCTAAATTAACACCAAATGCCGCCAATTTACCACCAAAATGCGTACATAATAACAATTTTAAGCCTAAATATCATCAAATTACCACATCAATAGCACCAAATTAACAACAAAATGCCTGTGTGTTACCACCATAATCACACCAAATTAACATTAAAATACCTGTAATTTGCCACCTAAATATCTCCATAAAACATCAATTTAATATCAGAATACTACCATATTACCACCAAATATCACCAAATTAATAACCTAATAACAACAAAATACCACCCAATTATCACCAATTTACCACCATAATAAAACCAAATTAATACTAATATACCACCAAATTACCATCATAATAACACAAAATTAAAATTAGATAAACGTCAAAATATCACAATGATGACACCAAATTAACATCACAAAACAATCATGATACCACAAAAATCACCTCTACAATATTACTAAATTAGCATAATAACACCACAATATCACCAAATTACTATCACAAAACCACTACATTACCACCCAAATAACACAACATAATACCACCAAATCACATTTACAATACTATTAAATTGCCCCAATAACTCCAATTAACGTCAAAATAACACCAAATATGGTTGCGGTGGTATGACGTTTCCTTTTATGTGGTGTTGTGATAGTAATCTGGTGGTATTATGATGTTATTCAACTTATTTTCTGGTGATATTTTGATGCAATGTGGTTGGTAGATATTGTGCTTAATTTATGTTTGTCTCCCGACGCAAGTGGTTTTATTATACCAATTTTTGTGAGGTATCGTGATGTTATTATTGTGACAGTGTGGCTGTATTATGCTAATTTTCTGATGGTATTGTACTGGTTGTGTTCTTAATAAATCGTACAAAATAAAATACTCTATATTCCAACACTAAATCATAAATATATATGATTTAAGTAGATGTCCAAGTTTTTCATTGAACAAAATGGATATGATGTAAGATAGACCTTAGTTACATACTATCTAAACATGTAAAGAAGAAAGCTTTGAAAACTAAATATAACCTCATTTTGTTCTGATTTACGATGATATCTGTAGTTTTCCTCTCTTTCTGATTGCCTTTCTTCCTTCCATTGCTGCAATTAATCTTGCCTGAAAATCATAAATAAATAAATTTACAATGCTTGTAAAAACTGAACCACACATGAACAACTCACAGGAGAGAGCGAGAGAGAGACAAAGAATGATGAAAATTTAATATTTTCTCAGGCAAATCATAACACGGGGAATCAACAAAACCCTAGACTCTGGATGTTTTAAAAACCATAGTCGAAAGTGGTAAATAAAATATGCATGCGAGTCAAGCTAAATAAAATTGAAAACAAGATGGTGCTTGTTTAAAAAAGGTGTTTTTGATTCGTCGGGGTACTTTCGGGCTGCTTTCGGGCCGGGCTTAGTGACCGCTCAAAAGTTGTACTTTTTTTAATATTAGATGATAGGAGCT
>NW_018232161.1:0-237 GCF_001263595.1 Phalaenopsis equestris | reverse complement strand
TTTCATTCATAAATTTTGAGAATGACAATTTGATTATTTTTTATGTAGTCATTAAACACTTCATCAAATAGCTTGTGTGGATTCAATTGTTTATTGTCATTTAGTTTTTAGTGTCCAAGTATTTTAAAACTGAGTGATTTTAGGATTTTAGGACAACTCTGCCTTTATTGAAAAATAGAGGCAGAGTTGTCCTAAAGTTAACTTTTAAATTACACAATTTAAAATTTGCCTAATGTC
>NW_018232160.1:1334-1609 GCF_001263595.1 Phalaenopsis equestris | reverse complement strand
CGTTTTCCTTCAAGACTCTCAAGTTCTTCAAGTCTGAGCTTTGCATTTTCTTCAGTTGTAAGTTGGTTTGCAGTGGCGACTCTAAGAGGCGGCGTCTGTATTTCTAATGGTATTACGGCCTCTGACCCGTATACGAGCATATAAGGTGTACATTGAGTGGGGGTGATGAATGTTGTTCGATAAGCCCACAGAGCTTCTAGCAATTTATTGTGCCAGTCTCGTTTATTTTCATTGAGTATTTTTTTCAAAATTTGTACAAGTGTTTTGTTAAAAGC
>NW_018232160.1:0-1081 GCF_001263595.1 Phalaenopsis equestris | reverse complement strand
CTTTGGAGGATGGAGGATCTATCGGACCCACTATATCCGTACCCCAACACTCGAATGGCCACGAGGCAATAGTTGGGTGTAGCACATTCGGTGGTTGGTGTAAGACTACTCCGTGTATTTGATACTGATGACATTTTTTTGTTGTATCCATGCAATCAGACATCATTGTTGGCCAATAATATCCAAGTCTTTTGATTTTCATTTTCATCTTTGGTCCTGACTGGTGAGCACCGCACAATCCGGCATGTATTTCTTTGACAATATGTTGTGCCTCGGTTCTTCTCAAACTCCGTAGCCACATTTGATTAAACGATCTTCTATATAGAACACCATTTATGAGAGTGTATGACAAAGCCCTCTTTATAATCTGGTTTGTTTCAGACTTATCCTCTAGCAGCTTTCCAGTATGTAAATATTCTATTAATGGTCGCCAGTCTTCATTGATATTTATAACTGCATGTATTGTGTCTTCTTCTTTCCCGAGTTTATGTAGGTTTTCCATATCGATTTTGGATAGAACTTGTCTTCCCTGTACTGTGATTTCTATGGAATCCTCCGGAGGACATACCAATTCTTTAGCAAGTTTTGCTAGAGCATCGGCATGTGCATTATCTACCCGAGGAATTTGATAGAAAATCACGTTAGGAATCTGCTCCAATAGTTTCATCGTGTACTGGTGATATTCTGACAGTCGGGGCTTCAAAATTTTGTATTGTCCAGCAATTTGTTGAATGATGAGTTGGGAGTCACCGTAAATGGTAATATCTTTTATGTCCATTAAGATTGCCAACTCTAATCTTGTAATTAAAGCTTCGTATTCTGCTTCATTATTCGTGCAAGGCTCTGTCAGGTGGTATGAGAATCTCAACATACCCTTGTCTGGAGTGATGAAAATCAAACCAACTCCTGCTTTTCCTGGTATGATTGTGCCTAAGTCCTTGTCTTTTCTGGCTGAAGAAGCACCATCAAAGTACATCTCCCAGTGTTGTGCACTGGAGGAATCTGTTTGTAGAATTTGCTCATCTGGTAATTCATCATTGAGTGGAGACCCAACTGGTAACGGGTGTGCAGCAAGAAAGTC
>NW_018232159.1:0-2173 GCF_001263595.1 Phalaenopsis equestris | reverse complement strand
CACTTATAATACATTAGTGTTAAATACAAAAGAATTGTGTGGTACTTATGTAAATACTCAAAAAAAAAACACAAAAAAGCCATTGCTGTGAAAAGTTTGATTAGTCTCCATTTTTCATTTAATTTACGAGCCACATCATCATTTTCCCTTGCTACATAGAAAAAAGTATCAGTTAGTTCACAATTCAAGAACCCGAGTCCATTTCTATTTAGTAATAACTGTTTCGGTTGTTCAATCATTTCTTTAACTGAGTGAATCGGTCCTCATCAAAAAATTATGCAAGAAGAATAAGCTTTTGAACTGGGGAAACTACATTATATTCTCCATACTCCCAACCAAAAAACTTGAAAATATTTTGTAGTTTTGCTTCACGGACAAGCCTACATGATAATCATTATCTTAAGAAATTCTACTAAGGCAACAAAAATCAAGTAAATCAGGGCGGAAAAAAAGGAAAATTTACATGCATACTATCTTACATATCTAACACCTAACTTCAATTTTTACATACATGCCACCTTACCTGTGCATGAAAAGGTGTAATTCACTTTTTAAAATTTCAAATGGCGGTATGAATGATTTGGGAGGTAAAAATGTAAAAATTAAAGTTTAGGTGTTAGATATGTAAATACATAAGATTTAGGTGATATGTATGTAAATGTCCCAAAAACAAAAAGCAAGCAAATGAGACTCACAACATCAATAGGGAACAGATTAGAGCTTGAGAACTAACCGATTGCTGCTTTTGTACTGCAATGGCTGGTGTCAGCAGTCCATATTGTACAATCACATGACGAAACTTTATTAATCCTTCTATTTAAGCGGGAAGAATTTTCACTAAAATTCAATGGCTCTCTAAGGTTCAGAAGATAGACAGATCCACCACTAACACCTGAACCAAGAGTGGTCACCATGTAATCTACTGTTAAGTACAACATTTTTTAGCATATCGAGGAAGCCTGACGAAATACAAGGCATCCCAAATTACTTTTTTATAAAAGAAAAAATAATTAAACTAAAAGAAGAATAATGAAAAAATAGGATACAAGGCATGCTGAAAGCATGAAATATTATCAGTTGTATTTGGAGTATTTCTTCCAATTCTTTTAATACAAGATATACTGGAAGGCAGATTTGTAAATGCTGCTGAATTTGAAAAGATCCCAGGTGCACAATTATGAGAGTCTCTCAAAGAGGGCCAAACAGGTGCCGGCATGTAGTTAGGCCCATAATCACTGCGCCGTCGAACATTTTTTATCCCATATAAACTGAGAAAACATTACAGAATACATATAATTAATTAAACGAAAAAAGACAGTTCATGAAAACAAAATAATGATAAGTTCTAAGTGCAACTCAAATCAGAGGTAATAAAAGACTAAGGGATGTCAAGAGCAAGCATTACAACTCTCAAACCAAAAGAAACCGTGAAATTACTAAGAATATGTTTATGTTCTCCTTTATAGCTCTCTCAAAATTGGAGATACAGGTATGTCAAAGTAAATATTGATGCAAAAAGTATTTTCAACAGCAGTATATAGGATAACATAAAGTGAAGGTTCAAAAACCATAATAATATCTTTTGATTGACAGATTGAAATCTCCCAAAGATTATTAGCTCAATGATGCTATATGTATTAACATAAATATTTTTTTTTAAAATCCTTGGACTTTAAACAAAGCTTATGTGCACATAATTATATTTCTACTCAAAGACACTGTATTTCATAGTTATGCTGTATCAATCTTATTATGGCCAATACTAAGAGTTTTTTCTCAAGATAACCAAATAAAACAAGCAGTTTTCTTCTTCTTTGATGTTATTCTACAGTTTCCATTAATATTATAATGACATATCATCCTCCATAAATTGTTTCTATTACACAATAACCAAGCTAGCCTATATCAATTATTCCTCTACCTAGCCCTGCATCAACTGATATCATAGTCAAGCCTAGAGCCATAAACCAGTCGAACTAGAGCAAACACCGAATTTATTTGTTCGTGTTTGGCTCATTTAAAAATGTAATTGTTCAAAATCGGCCCATGTTCTAAATAACCTGTGCATAGCATGCTTGTGTTTCATTCATTTGAATTTGTTTATCCATGCGTAGCTCCTGTTCGGCTCATAGTTAGCTTGAATTATTTTAAAAATACAAAATTTTCATATTTG
>NW_018232158.1:1482-4221 GCF_001263595.1 Phalaenopsis equestris | reverse complement strand
ATATAAATAGCCTAAGTGAGATGTTTGAATTAAGAAACAAAGAAAGAAAAATTAAAACAATCTAAAAATTATAAAGCCACACAAACCAAAATAAAAAGAAAGAATAAAGGCTTTTAATCAAATTTTTAATACAAATGACATAATTCAATCAAATTTTTAACCACTAAAGAAAAATAATTATGAAGGGAAGAAATATCACAAGAAATAAAAAAAAAAAAATTGTTTTATCATCCAAAGAAGCTACTTTTATGATGTCCATAATAAATATTTATTCAAATCCATAATAAACATGAATTATCATCCATACAAGCTACTTTTATCCAATCATGTGTCTACTATCGCATCAGTTATCCGTTCCCTCAACTCTGTCATTTCGCTTGCACCTTCCCCGTCTACAGTACAGGCGGTGTAAGCCTCCGTCTCTTCTTCTGTGAAACACTAACCTAGACGGTATTCAAAGGCTTCTGCAGGCACATTTTTTTCATCCTCTTCCGTCAAATGGAAGTCGATATCATTACGGGAAAGATGTTTTCTAATGTAATTATGGAGAGTTATTGTAGCAAACACAATCTGGACCTGCTTGGAGAAATTGTAGAGAGGCATATTACGGAGTATCACTCATTTCTTTTTCCACACACCAAAAGTCCTCTCAATGACACCACGTAACGATGAATGTCGTTTATTAAACATTTCTTTTCTGCCTCGTTTAACGTTGTTTGCACGTGTGAAGTCTGGTATGTGATATCTCGTGTCAGGAAATGATTTTAGATACCCTCGTTCCAATGGATAACCAGCATCGACCAAATAGTATTTACCTGATAAATTGAACAATTAATATGAAAATTCAAGTTGGGCATTCAATAAGCTCAATCCTGAGCGTACCTGCAGGTGGATGTGGAAATTTGGTATTGGGATCTCGTGTTCAGATTTAAAAACTCAACTGTCATGTGTGTTGTCCTCCCAACCAGCCTTAACAAAAGTGAAACACATATTAATGTCACAGACGGCCATGACATTTTGGGTGGGGCTACCACAACGGCCGATAAGTGCAACATTATCATTATTTGGGATACGTGCGTCAACATGTGTTCCATCAATCGCGCTGATGCAATCTTGGTTGAGTTAATGTTAGGATCGACATATCATTGCATACTTTAACAAAATTAACTATATTGCATCCAAGAGAATACCTTGAAGAATGACATATATGGCGCATCATTTGATATCTCAACAGGTGTTTTCTCGAACTTATAATATGAGGGTCTAATGATATAAGAGGACAAACTAACAAGTGCGCTCAATCCGATTGAGAAGTACCTGCTTATTGTTTCGAAGGAATTTTGAAATCGCTCCTCGCATGGACTCATTTTGGGATAATATGAACAGTGTTATTATTAGTACCTCATGTGGACTGGTCCTCGAAGATCTATAAAGGTCGTGAGATCCTACGAGTAATTCCAGAAGATCGATAAATACTGTCTTGCTCATTTGAAACATATTATAAAATCTTGTTGAGTGTCCCGCATGCAACTCTTCAACCTATTTATTGCCAATATATGAAAATGTCATGCATGGAGAACGATCAATGTACATATTGTAGTACTCGTACATCAAGCATATTACCGTCAGAAACATCCCTCTCAGTTTTCTTCTGCGGAGTTCATGTGGGCCTCTATCTGTCTTCTTCTATTTACATCCATGGTGATCGGTGTCCTTAAATGTAACTATGGCGATAAGTGCGTGAGAGTTTGAGATAAAAAAAAAGACGTTTGCATATATTAGATGGGCACAACAAAGTTCACAAGTACAACTCTAGAAAAAAATAATAATGCAATAGGAATGTTTTAGTGATGAAAAATATAAAACATCTCAAATGTTCAAGCGATCATAAAAATAATGCAGTAGAAATGTTCCACTGATGAAAAATATAAAACATCTCAAATGTTCAAGCGATCATAAAAACGCAGATCATATGTCACTCTACGGGCGGCAGACATCTTCACAGAGATATCTCTAGGGACCGGGTCCTCTATCAATTCTACTGCGAACAAATACAAATCTTCATCTTTATAGATTTCAGCGGTAGTGCTTAGGATTTCAAGTGCCTCCTCGATAGTGTTTAAATGAGAAGCCTGACATTCTGCCTTGAAACAAGAAACCGCCTCGGATAGCTCGTTTCTGAGGGAAGAAGCGCCAGATTTTCTTTTATCAACAACCTTTGGACGTTTGGAACAGGAAATAGTTTCATGTTCGTTCCAATCAGTGCTAGCGATGTCAATGAAATCAACAAGTCAATGAAATCAACAAACCTCCAAGGGTTCCCAAATTCATGGCATTGCCAGCAAACGCTGTCTCACTTGGGCTATATGCATAGTTTCCCGTTGCAACCACCCCCCAAACACGCGGTCGAGTTTCTCCTCAAATTCAGGCTCAATTCCATAAAACTAAAACTTCTTTACAGCGGGCACGAACTACATGGAAATTTATAAACACTCAATTAAGAATAAACTATAAAATTACAAATAACAAATTCTACAAACAATGTTCACCGCAAGTCTTTCAACCAGTTTTATAAGTTTTATTTTTATGTTTTCATGATATCCTCTAATCGCATACTACTCATAAAGCATGTATTTATTTTCAGCATCAAAACTTAGCTCTAAAAACTATCCCTTCATCTATATTCACCTTTTTGTATCATAGATTCAAATTACTTAAACTTATCATACACGCATATCA
>NW_018232158.1:0-1376 GCF_001263595.1 Phalaenopsis equestris | reverse complement strand
GTATCATATAACCCTAAGCCTTGATATATCCTCACTAAAATCACATATCATATACTCAATTATTTTTCAACAAAGTTTAGGGCCTATATCTTTTACATGCTCTCCAATACTCTTACTTTTCTCCATTTAAAACAAATGTCCCGCTAATTGGAACTATATCATTTGCAATCCCAACAGAAATTTAACTTTAGGGTTATTGGCTTATACAACACTATAAATTCTTGAAAACTTCATCTTTCAGTACGAATATCACATTCTCTCAATATATCCCAGAACATTGCATCCCGCTGATAGAAAAGCACTGTCAACCATTGCTTACCTTTCAATCCACAAAACAAGTAATTATGATGATTTTTCATCAAATGAAGTGAGAAGAAAAAAATCAATATGTTTATCAAAAACAGTCAAAAGAGAAGAAACTACATGGAGCGTTTTAGAGATGAACAGAAGAATGAAGCAATACCTGCATCTGACTTCCACGCATGCCCGCCGTTTCCTGACGGAGCTCCCGAAGAACCTAAAGTTCCAAAGCAAATATATCGACTATGGAATCCGAGAGAATTAGTATACGTGAAAGGGGAAAAAGATTACCTGCGGCTCACGGACATTGGCGAGGACATACTCGTATAGCTGTGGGGAGAGGCTGATGACCTGCTTCTTTCCGTACTTCTCAGAATCTAATTTCACAAGGGGCGCTGCAACCACCGGCTTCACGGCGTCAGTGTAACAAGAAGCCCTTGTAAGTGGTGGGGTGAAAGGAGAAAGAGAAGACCGAGAAATCTTCTCCGATGGGAAGCGGAGGGGGAAAAGTTGGGTTAAGGGTTTTAGTGAAAATGGGGTTAGGGGAGAGCATGCCAGGAAAACTATTGCCATGGGATGGATGGAAAAACTATCGCCTGGGATGGATGGATGGAAGGAGGCGATGCGGCATAACTGGAGATTTCTGAGACTAGACTATCTTAACAGAAGTAAACTAGCAAATCTAAACTAGCAAACCAGCAATGACCCTTCTATCAAATTGGAAAATTCAAGGCCCTTTGCTCAACTTTAAGGTGCATTTGTGGCAGTAGCTGTCTTTTCAATAAGCTACTTTAAAAATCTATTTGGTGAAGAAACAGTTTCTTAGAAGTTGTCATATGCTTATCAGGAAGCAGAAATATGTTTAGGGGAGATCGGTTATTGACAAAAGTAAAATATGTTCAGATTTTCGTACCTTTTTTATACTGTTTTTAATGATATTGCACTTTAAAGAAAGGTATGTTTGATGTTTTGTTGCAGGAATGATGAATTAAGGTTAATAGAGCAAAAAGATGAAAAAGGTGCAAATTTGGAGCAAAAATAACCAAAATGTGGAGAATTACACTAGGGCGCCGGCG
>NW_018232157.1:0-270 GCF_001263595.1 Phalaenopsis equestris | reverse complement strand
AATCTCTCGAAGAATTCCTCACAATACATGGACACCCGTAGACTTCTCGACACTCTCTGGACACTCTGGACTCTTTGGACTCTCTTTTATGGCCTCCAAATTGCTTCTCTCAAAGTTGTAGAAAAGTTTTCAAGAGTTGCCTAAGCGTCCCTTCAAAAATCATCCACATTCAATGCATTTATTGAGAACCGTCGTTCTCGCGGTCGGTGGCCTCGATGGCGCCGTCGATGGCCTTATAGAATATTTAATTCTAGACTCTCGGGAAAAACC
>NW_018232156.1:0-1286 GCF_001263595.1 Phalaenopsis equestris | reverse complement strand
TTCCTAAGAAAGGAGGAGTGAATATTGAAACAAAATAAAATATTGAATTAATACCTATTAGACAAATTACTGGGTGGCATATTTGCCTTGATTATAGAAAATTAAACGTTGCCATTAGGAAAGATCGCTTCCCTTTACCCTTTTTAGACCAAATAGTAGATAGACTTGTCGGGCACAAATATTTTTGTTTTTTAGATGATATACTGGTTACCATCAAATTTCTATTGCTCATGAGGATCAAGAAAAGACAACATTTATTTTGGAACTTTTGTTTTTCGAAGAATGCCTTTTGGATTATGTAATGCACCTGCAACATTCCAGAGATGTATAATGTCGATATTTAGTTAGTTAATTGATGATGGATTGAAAATATTTATGGATGATTTCTCTGTATTTGGAACATCATTTGATGCATGTTTAAATTATCTTGAAAAAGTTTTGGAGTTATGCGAAAGAACTAATTTAGTTCTAAATTGGGAGAAATGTCAATTTATGGTTGCAGGAGGAATAGTGTTAGGGCATAAAATTTTGGAAAATGGTATGGAAGTAAATCCTGCAAAAATTCAAGTTATATCTAAATTAACACCTCCTACTGATGTAAGAGGGGTTAGTTTTCTTGGACATGTTGGTTTTTATAGGCGTTTTATTAAAGATTTTTCAAAAATTACCAAACCTCTATGCCAACTTTTGGAAAAGGAAAAGAAATTTGAGTTTACTGAAGACTGTTTAAACGCCTTTGAGTTATTAAGAGAAAAGTTAATCACAGCCCCTATAACAGTTTCACCTAACTGGGAGAAACCATTCGAACTGATGTGTGATACTAGTGATTATACTATTGGAGCTATTCTTGGACAAAGGTATGATAAGATTTTTAAAGTTATATACTACGCTAGTAAAACTCTTAATAATGCTCAAATTAACTACATTGTTACTGAAAAAGAGTTACTGGCTATTGTGTATGCTTTAGATAAATTTAGATCTTATTTAATTCGGACTAAATGCATTGTGCACACTGATCACTCTGCTATTAAATATCTGATGCAAAAGAAGGATGTTTGCTATTAATTATTTGATGTAAAAGAAGGATGCCAAACCAAGATTAATTAGATGAATACTTTTGATGCAAGAATTTGATCTTGTGGTTATTGATAGAAAGGGAACTGGTAATCAAATTGCTGATCATTTGTCGAGATTAGAAAACTATGAATTTTATGACATCGATAATGAAATTACAGACAATTTTACTGATGAACAATTTTATAATATTGATGAGTGAAAAATACCAT
>NW_018232155.1:45507-55297 GCF_001263595.1 Phalaenopsis equestris | reverse complement strand
TTGATACCTAAATTTTAATTCCCATCTCAGGGTTGATACCTAAATTCTAAATTCCTTCTTTCGAGGTTGGTACCAAAATTCTAATTCTCTTTCTGGGATTCATACCTAAATTTCAATTCTCATCTTAGGGCCAGTACCTAAATTCTAATTCCCTTCTTTTGAGGTCAGTACGTAAATTCTGATTCTCTTTCTGGGATTGATACCTAATATTCAATTCCCATCTCGAGGTTAGTATCTAAATTTTGATTCCCTTCTTTCAAGTTTGGTACCTAAATTCCAATTCTCTCTCTAGGATTGATACTTAAATTTCAATTCTCATCTCGGGGCCAGTACCTAAACTCTAATTCCCTTCTTTCGAGGTCAGTGCCTAAATTCTGATTCTCTTTTTTGGAATTGATACCTAAACTTCAATTACCATCTTGGGGTCAGTACCTAAATTCCAATTCCCTTCTTTCGAGGTTGGTCCCTAAATTTCGATTCTCTTTCTTCCATCTTGAGGTTAGTTCCTAAATTCTGATTCCTTTTTTTTTAGGTTCGTACCTAAATTATAATTCCTTTTTTGGAATTGATACCTAAATTTCAATTCCCATCTTGGGGTCAGTACCTAAATTCCAATTTCCTTCTTTTGAGGATGGTACCTAAGTTATGGTTCTCTTCTTAAAACTGATACCTAAATTTCAATTCCCATCTCAGGCTCAACACCTAAATTTTGATTCCCTTCTTTTGAGGTCGGTACCTAAATTTGGATTCTCTTATTAGAATTGATACCTAAATTTCAATTTCCATCTCGGGGTCAGTACCTAAATTTTGAGTACCTAAATTTTGATTCCCTTCAAATTTTGATTCCCTTCTTTCGGGATCAGTACCTAAATTCTGATTCCCTTTTACACCTTCAGGGTAGGTTTTCACGTCCTATTCTTATCCTTACATTTGGGGCAGGATTAGATGTCTTATTCTCATTCTCACTTTCAGGATAGGCATTGACACCATATTCCCTTTTCTGCACTTGTGTTTTCCACTCAATTTGGTTCCCTCATGCATAATTTCATTTCCTTGAAATCTTATATTGAAATCTAAACTCTCTTTCACATATTCAATTTGAATCGAGTCTTCACTAGGACTGCCAATTTGTTTGATAGTTGTCCCTAAAATCTCCTTTCTTTTCTCCAGCGAGAGTATTTATTACTCCCAAGCAGAAACAACTGTCACTTAATTCTGCTCTTTCTGCTCGTTGTTCTAGGTTTGTCGACTTAGAAGTTTGTGTTGGTTTTATTGATCTTGTTAGTCAATGTCAATACGTGTGGTGTGCTTGTCCGACAGACCACACCTATTGGGAGTCCATTTGTTGAGCTCACTTATGGTTGAGGTCTAGTTTCCTCCTAAGTAGCCTAGGGTCTAGCCATAGGACTTTTCTGTTGACTATTCTTAGATGACTAGAAAAGGAACCCTCATCATTAGAAATTCTAAACTCTGCTTTGCTCAACTTGAAATTCCACATATTGGTTCTAACCTCTAGCACTTAGTAGGTGGGGTCAACGTGAAAAAGCTCAAGGGAGACCCCATAGGATTACTTGGCCTTAGGGTTGACCCTGAGTGTTTATCTGAAGCTAGTTCACTTACTTGCACACCACATCCCACTCACAGCCCTAAACCCAAACTTGTTGACTTTGATTTTTTGATCTGCTGGAAGACTCATGTAGATGTTCCCCTAGACCCACTAGCCCTAGGCTAGGGTCTAACCAAGACCAGTATATAGAGGACCCAAATGGAGGTTCCATTGGTCCATGGATCAAATAGGGTGGTTGGCACCTCAATTGCAGCAATATACCAAACTTAGCCTTTTGTCCCCAAATCTAGTCAATTTACCACAACACCCCCAAACCCCAAATTCGACCAAAATACCCAAAATTACCCAAACTACCCAAGTTTGTTCAAAAATCATCTCAAATCATTTGATCTTACTAAAACAACCCAAGTTTATTCAAAAATCATTTGAAATTACCTAAATTTCCCAAAACCTTCCAAAATTTTCAAAATTACCAAAATTCTCCCAAATTTGTCAAAATTCCAAAAATACCCTTGGTGGACCAAACTTTCCCAAAACCCTCAAAATCATTTAAATTGTCTCCAAAACCAATTTGGACCTTTCAAATAAATGCATTTTGACCAATTTAACCAAAACCCCTCAAACTACTTTTAAAGGCCCAACTTTCTCAAATTCACCACAAATGTCCTTCAATTTGGCTCCAATCCTCCCTAATTTCAATTCTAAACTCAAATTAATCATTCATATAATCAATCCAAACAAAATCCAAACTTAATTGACCCATGCTTTGAGCTCAAATTTGAACTAAAGAAAATCCCCCAATTTTGACCATATGACCCAATCTCGCCCAATTGAAGCCCATAGTCCACTCAATTGCCTCAAATTGGATCCCAAATTATTCCTAACATTCTAAATAATCAATTTGAGCCCTCAATTGGCCTTAATCAAGCCTCAATTCCACTCAATTTTAACCTAATTCAAAATCCCTAAATTTGGCCCAATTTAACCACATGCCCAAATTCCACAAAATTGAATTCCACCCAATTGTCATTGAAGACTCTTTATGAAATTTCCCTGGACCATTTTGAGCCATAAATTTAGACCTAGCCCAACCCTAGCCTAGCCTAAACCCAAGTCCAACCCAACACTCCAAAGTTGACTAAAAGACCAAATTCCTTTAAATTAAACTTCCAAATTAACTCAAAACCACTCCAATTCTTCTCTAAACTCTCTTTAACAATCATATACATCAAATTGATCAATCAATTGAGCTCAATAGCATGGCTAGCTCAATTCAAACCCAACTTCAAGCCAACTTGACCCACATGGACAATTTCACAAAATTTAAGTTAACCAAGCCAAATTTGTCAACCAAAGACCACCACAACCACTAGGTGCACCCTTTGGACCAAGCTAAACCCACTTGAATCATCCAAGGGAAGCTATGGACCAATGATTCCCTAAATTAAGGGACTCCATCCCATTTTTTGGTCTAAACCAAAATATCCCTCTGCAAACCATTAAAGGTTAAACAAAAACACCCCCCCCCCCCCCCCACTTGCTCACCTAACCACCTCCTCCACTCTAACCAACCACCCTAGTCGCTAAAAAACCCCAAAACCGAGAGCCACATCTCCAAATTCAAGCCCGATTAAACCTATCCAAGTTGTCTAACCCCAATTACTCTTTGAAGCTCTTCTGCCCTCCACATAAGCAGCTTATTACACCCATTAATTTTCCCTGAGCTCTACCCCAAGACCCTTTATTTAAGCTCACCTCATCCATGGAAAAACCAGAGTGAGCACCAATTTCCTTAGGGAAACTCTACCAAATTGCTCCCAGAGACTCTCCAAGACCTCCTCAGCTCAAGCCCACCATTTTTCTCGTCTGGTTCTCACAGTGAGAACTCAATTTTGAGCTCAAAATTTAAGTTTGAACTAGGACAAATTTCTCCACACCTCCACAGTGGATCAAACTCCAATTAACTGTGCCCACACCATCACCAAAGTAAGTGGAGTTGATCCCCCACAAAAGCCCTCTCTCAAAAACCTCTAGCATAGCTCTAGACCTACACCTAAAATAGAGCTTGATCGAAATCATAACTAGACAATTTAACAGGGCCCATGAATTCATCTGGAGGTTCGTTGGACCCAATTGAAGTTGCCATAACCGTTTGATTGAGGCCTCCTCCCTTAGATAGTGGTATTGAACTTCAACCCTAAACTGAAGTTCATTTGATTCTCCATACATATTTACTGTATTTCATATCATATAAGCCCTATAGATATGCTCATCTTGAGTAGATGAAGGTTTAGGAACAAACCCCATGTAATTTGGTTGAGTCTATATGAAGATTTTAAGGTTTTAGTGTGAATGTTTCTCGGGTTAGCTTATTTGGGGACAATGAACGGTTGCCGTCTGATTGTACTTTTATTCCATGGACGGTTGAGATCATGTTGGATGAACGGATGGAACAAAAAAACAAGCTACGTGGCAGCTGAGGTGGCTGGTGGAGTCAATTGGCGGAGTGCTGCGTGGAGCTTTGGAAACACCAAGGTTGATGGGGTGACGTGGTGGATAAATAGAAAGTGGCCCTTTTTCTAATTTAAATAAATACCAAAACTTTTAAAAATCATATCTTTGTGTAGAAAAATCATAAAAATAAAATAAAAATACCCTCTGTTGACCTCATTTTGAGGTCTTCCATTCTCTAGATACCCTAGGATCTACCCTTAAGATTTCCCTATTTTGACACTATTAGAGGACTAGACTGGGACCCACACCACTTAGAATTTAAAATTACAGTTTCATATGGACAGTTTCAAATCCTTAACATTCAATTGAGTCAATTGAAAAGCCGACATATTGAAGCTAAAAATGAGTTCCTATAGAAATTTAAAAGACATAGGTGGACACCGTGGCGCGTGCGTGTTTGACTCACCACTGCGAGCATTGTGTTTAAATATGGTTGTCGTTTAGGCGAGAGCTGGTCATCAATTTGCTTGTTAAACGGCTCTGATCAGACCAAAATAATTTCATTTAACGTGCGACTTGCAAATTGAAGTTAATTTGATGCGATCATCGACAAATTTGTCTGGATGATTCCAGATGATGAAGTGGATTGTACCCTCGCATTCAAAACTTCAATTTTAGCTAGGGAGGACACCCATTTTGTTGGGGCTCCACACACAAATGAATTGCACAAAAATTGATATTTTCTTAAAAAAAAAATTAATAAAAATCTTTTTGCCATTCCAGTTAAGTAAGCTCCAAGAAAAATGCGTCTTAATATTGAACAACAAGTTATAAATGAAGTCAACAAATTGATAGACGCTAAATTCATACAGGAAGAACAATACCCTATGTGGTTGGCTAGTATAGTACCAGTTAAGAAGAAAATTGGACAAATTTGGATCTACGTGGATCTTAGAGATTTGAATAAAGCATGCCCAAAAGTTGAGTTTCCTCTTCCAATCCCAGAATTAATGGTGGATATTGCATCGTCTCATGAAATTTTCTCCTTCATGGATGGATTATCTGAGTATAATCACATAAAAATGGCTCCAGATGATAAAAAGTTTATATCTTTCTGAATGCCAATTCGAGTTTATTACCATACAGTAATGCCTGTCAGATTGAAGAATGCTGGAGCAACATATCAGCAAGCAATGACAAGAATCTTTGATGACCTCATTCACAATCAAGTGGAATGCTATGTGGACAATTTGATCATGAAAAGCAAGCAGAAAGAAGATCATTTGTGCGATTTGAGAATTGTTTTCGAACAGTTACGATAATTCAACCTTAAAATGAATCCTCTAAAGTGCACATTCGGTGTGTCTTCTGGGAAATTTTTAGGGTTTCTTATTCGCCACCGTGAGATTGAGATTGACTCGGGAAAAATTAAAGCTATCTTAGAAATGCCACCACCTAAAAATTTAAAAAAATTACGATCTTTTTAGGGGAGGCTGGCGTATTTAAGATGCTTTATCTCTAACTTGTCAGGTAGGTGTCAACATTTTTCCACGTTGACTAAGAAAGACACAAATTTTATAAGGGATGATAAATGTAAGCATGCTTTCGAGAGCATTAAACATACCTAACGACACCTCCTGTCTTGGCAGGGCCCATTTCGGGTAGACATTTAATACTTTATAACGTAGCTTTGGACGACTCCCTTGGAGCCTTGCCAGCCCAAGTCAACGATGAGGGTAAAGAAAATGGATTTTACTACTTAAGCCGTTGTTTGGTCCCAGCGGAAGTGAAATATCCTCCAATTGAGAAACATTATTTGGCCTTAATCTTTGTAGTTTTGAAGTTTTGTCATTACATGCTTTCTCACAAAGTTAATGTTATCTTTAAGTTTAATCCATTGTAATATTTAATGACTCGATCGACGCTTTCCGGTAGGTTAGCGAGGTGGGCCATGATATTATTGCAATTTGATATAACTTTTATTCCTCTCCGAGCTGTGAAAGGGCAGATTTTGGGAGAATTCAGTACACTCATTATCGGCTGGTTCCCATATCAATGATGATTTGCCAGATGAAAAGATAATGGATGTGGAAAATTCAAGACTCAATGTCTCAAATTATATTTTGATGGGGCTTCTTCAAAACAAAGGTACAAAGAATTCCAAACACTAATACCTGGTAAAGCAGAGATTGGATTGATCTTCATTACACCGGAACAAGGGATGTTAAGTTTTTCTTATCATTTAACAAAACCATGTACAAATAACGAGGCAGAGTACGAAGTGCTGATAATAGGGTTACAATTAGCAATATCAATTGGTATAACTGACATTAATATCTATGGAGATTCACAGTTGATTATTCAATAGGTTGTCGGGCAGTATTGAAACCTAAATTGGAACAATATCACCGTTATACAATGAAGTTATTGGAACAAATTTTAAATGTGACAATATACAGAATACCCAGGTGAGAGGATGCTTTAGCCAGACTCACAAAGGAATTTGCATGTCCACAGGAAAGTTTAATCAAGGTACTTGTTTAAGGGCTTCATGTTTAAGGGCATCTTGTTCTATCTTAGATTGATATCGATACTCTAGATAAATTGGGTAAAGAAGAAACAATAATGGAAACTACAGAAAATGCAGAAGATTGGCGTCAACCTTTTATAGAATATTTGCAAACATGAAAGTTACCAGATGATAAGTCAGTGACATATCAGATAAAGAAAAGAGCCTTATCATATGCTTCAATAGATAATGTTCTTTACCGAAGATCTTTCAACCAAATGTGGTTGAGGTGCCTGAATGCTACAGAAGCTCAAGAAATCCTTAAAGAGGTACACTCAAGACTTGTGGCACTCATCAGTTAGGTTTGAAGATGAAAATGAAAATTAAAAGGCTAGGATATTACTGGCCCGCGATGATGATCGACTGTATGAAAATCGCCAAAAGTTATCACCAATGCTAGGTACATTGAGTGGTCTTACATCACCCCCCAAATGTGCTACACCCGACAGTCGTGCCGTGACCATTTATATGTTGGGGCACAGATGTGGTGGGTCCTATAGATCCTCCATCTTTAAAGGGATATCAGTTCATTCTAGCGGCTACCGATTACTTTTCAAAGTGGGCAGAAGTAATACCATTGAGTGAAGTAAAAACACACCATGTCTTACGGTTCTTCAAGACAAGTTGTTTACCGTTTTGGAGTACCATGCAGAATTATTTTAAGCAACGGGTCTGCATTCAAAAGAACTAAAATCAATAATTTTGTCAGAAGACACGGAATAGATTGGTGTTATTCTACAATTTATTATCTGAGAGCTAATGAATTGGTCGAAGCTTTTCATAAGACTCTTGTCCAAATTCTAAAAAAGACTTTGGACAAAAATAAAAGGAATTGGCACGAGCAGTTATTAGAAGCCTTACGGGCCTATAGAACTTCGTTCAGAACTTCAACTCAGTCTACACCTTACGCTCTTGTGTATGGGTCCAAGGCTATGTTACCTTTAGAAGTTCATCTTCCGTCTCTCAGAGTTATTGTTGCCAAAAAAATCAGTACTGAAGAGAATGCTAGATTATGACTGGAAGAATTAGAAAGTTTGGAAGGAAAATGACTGGTAGCACAACAAAATTTGAATTTGTACCAAGCCAGGATGATTCAAGCACATGATAACCTGGTCAGTCCCAGGACTTTTAAAGTTGGTGATTTGGTTATTGTCCTTAGAAGACCTATTCTTGCAAATTGTAAGATAGGAGGTAAATTCGAACCAACCTAGGAAGGATCGTTTGTGGTTGAAAGGGTTTACTCTGGAGGCGCCTACCACTGGTAAATTGTCAAGGAGAATGTCCTATGCTTCCTATTAATGGACAATATCTGAAGAAATATTATGCTTCTTGATGTTTTGAAAGAGCAAACTTTAGGAATAAAGTCTTGTTCTTAGAAGTGCTGATGTTCTAATTGCAACTGGGTCCGAACATAAATTTGTAATAAAAGATACTTGAATTTAAAAAAAAAATTGAATTTGAAATATATTCTATATAAATAATTTGATATATGACACACCTTTTATATATATATATATATACACACACATAAAAATTAAAATATGTACATATGAAATATACTTTTGTAATTTACTCAGAAGGATGTACCTAAGAAATTTCAATAACCCTCAGAAGGATGAATGAGGATAAGGTACCATTCCAGTTCAGACCCGATCCTGAGATCGAGAACTTGCGGCCTTTTGAGATGTAAGTTGTTTAAGGACATCACACCTCAATATATATCTAAGAGAGATTACTTCTATTTTTCCAATGATATGTTAGAAGGTGAGGCTAGTCCTTATACAACTTACTATTTCAACACAACTACTGACGATGAAAATAGTTAGATTATACAAAAGACTTTATTCAATAACATGTCTTTAGTATTAATGAATAAGAAAGTATTTGGATATATGGACTATTCATTAATAATTCCAGAGGATATTTTGATTACATGGAATCAAACAACATTGTATTCGACCTCGGATTATACTCATGATATAACAGTTTAAAGACAATATACTGAAACTTCTTTTCGCAGTTATGAATGCAGATTTGGGCTATTGATTGAGAAAACAAAAAAAAAATTGATTTGCCTCAATTCTGAGAAAGGCTAGCTAGCAAGAACGATATATATAAATAAAATTTATAAATGAATAATATTGAAGATATATATATGTATATAGATATGTATATATATATAATTAACTACACACACACACACACACACACACACACATATATATATATATATATATATTAAGAAAAAGAGCAACAAAGGGTCCTTACATGTTAATAGAGAACCAAATGGGGATTACAATAGTTGGAGAGATAAATACCCTCCCAAAAAGCAGAAACTCAAATAAGGAACACACGAGTATGGACACATAAAAGAGATTACACAGAAGGACCAGCAGTAAAGTCTAACACTATGTAACTTAATACCTTCCCCCAAGGGTCTACCTCCCATAGCAGTTACATACATTTGATGTAGGGGAGTGCCAAATTGTCACCATTTAGCAGGAATTTTAATTTAGGTGTAAGTGTCAGCACAACAAAAGTTTGTTCAGTATTTCTACCCTGGGAGGCAAGCCAATGACCTGGACAATTACCCTCTCTAGGAATATAATTGATATTGATCTTGTATCTGGGTAGTAGGCCAAATAACAAATTGTTCCATCTGGTTATATTCCAAGGAGGGGTTTCATCATGAAGGAGGATTTTAATGCAATTAGTAGAATCTGTTTCTATGATCAAAGGACCCATGTGGCAATAAGAAGAAATTTTGATGGCCCAGTAGATAGCTATGAATTCTGCCTCCAGAGCATCCATTGCCACAACAGGAGCAGTGAAATATAGAATGTGAGAACCATGAGAGTTCTTGAAGATTCCTTCAATACCAGCACAACCATTTGAGAAGCGGCCATCAGTGTTGACCTTCAACCAACCAGTAGGGGGAGGACTCCAAAGGATTAGTTTGAAAGACTGAAAAAGAGGAGTATTGTTTCCTGGAGTCCAGTGCTTTATAACATTAGGGAAGTGATGAAACTTGATCAATTTCTAAATATAAGAGATACAATTAATAACACAGATTTTAACCCTGAAAACTTCTTATCAAATTTTCTGTGGTTTCTGTACATCCATTTGAACCAAGCCACAATACATGGTATCACCCAAAGGTTGTTGTTATGCCAATCTTCCCAGCTAGTAGAGAATTTAAG
>NW_018232155.1:44381-45279 GCF_001263595.1 Phalaenopsis equestris | reverse complement strand
ATTATTTTGTCTTTGGAAATGGATGAGATAGGAGTATCCTTAACCCACCTCACATGTTCACTGGAAAGAATAGTGTTCAACAGTCTACAGTTCCACTGATTATCAGACCAAAAATCTCTGACTAGACAATTAGTGTTGGGATTGGGGTTGAGGCACTCAAGTTTCTCTCCATTGCTGACCCAGTTGTCTAACCAAAAATTGATATTCCCATCTCCTAGCTCCCAAAGGAAGAGTTCCTCAGCTTTATTTCTTATTTTCAGCAGTTTTGTCCATAGTTTGGAATCCCCTATCCTTTTGGATACCAAAGTAGGGAGCAAAGATCTATAGTATTTCCCTTTTAGAAATCTTGCCCAAAGGCTATTTGGGACCTGAATCTGATCCATAATTTGTAGAGATTTCTGAAACCCAGATGTTGGAAGTCATTAAAGCCCAGCCCACCAGCTTGCAAAGGTTTACATCTTTTCTGCCAAGGGAGTCAGTGAAATTGCTTTCTTTGACCAGACCAGAGAAATTTGTTGAAGATCCTTCCAATATAGGCTTGAGTACCCTTTTGCATGGAGAACATTTGTAGGACATAAGAAGGCATTGCAGTGAGAATACTCCTTAAAACAGTGATCCTCCCACCATTAGAGAGCAAAGAGTTAGTCCAATGTTCAAGTTGTGCTTTGACTGATCAATGACATCCTGGAAATATATTTATCTAGTTCTGCCTTTGAGCAGATGTATTCCAAGGTATTTGATAGGGAGGTTGGCATAGCTGAATCCAGTGTATTCAGAGATCCAGTGCTTGAGCTGAGGAGTGGAGTTTTTATTAATAATAAATTGACAATTTTGTTTGTTAAGTGCCATACCTGAAGTGTGCTGAAAGTGGAGAAGGCATTTATATACCCTCCTGACA
>NW_018232155.1:42601-43206 GCF_001263595.1 Phalaenopsis equestris | reverse complement strand
CTTTTGGAAATGTTGGACTGCATCATAAGCTATCTCATCAGCATTGGTTAACTTCTTGCCATTGGAATTGGTTATGTTTAAAATCATGTTATTCTTCCTTCTATGATTGATACAAATATGATAGTATCTAGTATTTCTATCACCATCAGTAAATTTAGTGACAACAGCTTTTTGTTTTAAGAAACATTCATGGTAGCTGATTTGTGCAAGCAGTCTCTCATTGGCATGGTGAACCTCATATTTAGAGTTCATCCCCATTTGTAAGCCTTCCTCCAAACTCTGGACTTCTTTTTGGATGGCCTCCAGCTGTTCATTAACATTACCAAATCTTTCCCAATTCCATTTTTTCAGATGAGAGGCTAAGTTTTTTTTATTTAACCATAATCTGATCCAGAGGTCAGCATGCAGGTTGGAATTCCAACTGTTTCCCACTTCCGTAATGAAATCAGGATTTAGAGTCCACATATTCTGAAATCTGAAGGGTGTATGAGTTGGTCTAGCAGTGTTCTGTATGGATCAAAGGAGAGGTCTGTGATCATATCCAGCCATTGCAAGGTGAGTGACAGTAGAGAATGGAAAGGTTTGAAACCATAAGGAGTTGCCAA
>NW_018232155.1:22396-42253 GCF_001263595.1 Phalaenopsis equestris | reverse complement strand
AGGATATTTGGTGACCATAGGTTCAAGAATTGCAAAGCACCAAATCTTGTGAATTCTGATGAGATGTCTTAATCTCAAAAGAGAGGAGGGGTGAGCCACTCTTCTAATGTTCCAACACAAAATATTAATCATGGGATCCTTAGCATTCCAAAGAGGAATACTAATCACTGATAGGAGAAAATGGAATGGAAGGTTGAGACCTTGACCTAGTTCTTCCTCTATTATGTGTAGAGGTAGAGCCATAAGTAGTCTCAGCCTTTCCATCCTTCTTAGAAGAGTTTGTTCCTTGTACGAGTTGCTGCACCTCTGCTTTTTCTTTTTCCTCGTTCTCTGAATTTGCCAATCCTCTTCCAAGGCCTGTTGCAAATCAATGACATCAGCCTCAACAATGCTAGGAGTGGCCTCATTGATCAGGGAACTTTTCATCACATTCTTTTTCCTTGTTTTCTGACGTTTCCAATCTTCTCCCAAGGCCTGCTGCACTTCAACAACAACAGCTTCAAAAGTGTCAGCCCCAATGTCCAAGGGGTTTTCCAAAGCACACTTCCCTTTTTCAGCAAGTGTGGGGGAAGGAGGGGTGATAATACTGACTTCATTAGGTTCTGCCCTCACCACACAACCTGGGGGAGTTTCCAAGTTGTTGTGGGGTTCTGATAATTCACCCAATGGATCACCATAGTGGAAAGTAGCAGGAGGATTAGTGTTCTTACAAGAACTAGTTTTACTGGTTTGCCTGACAGCCTCCCTGTGATTAAGTGTAGTGATACTATTGCTTTGTCCCTGATTAGAAACCTGACTAACTACCCTTGGATTCATAGAGAGTTTTTTTGTAGGGGGGTGAGCCTATAGCATTTTTCATTAGTGTGGCCAAACATTTTATAGTGTTGGCAGTAAAAAGGCTTTTGTTCAGCAGTTATATCTTGCCAAAATCCCTCTTCATCATAACCAATCCATATCCTTTTAATCTCAAGGAGGGTTATGTCTCTTTCCACCTGAATTCTAGCAAGAGCAGGTCTTGCCTTATTGAAAGTAGGAGCATCCACCTTGAGGGGAGTACCTAGTGCTCTCCCTATATTAAACAGTGCATTAAGCTTGAAGTAAGGTAATGGAAGACCAGGTAGCTTAAACCAAACCGAGACCACAGGAGACTCCTTAGTTGGGTCAAAGTCACTAGTCCATTTCTGGATTTTCATTGTAACTCCTGCTATAGAAACAGCTTGTTTAGCAAATAGCCTAGCATAGTCTTCTTCCATTGAGAGTTGGATAAGAAGGTGTCTGCCATCTATCAAACCAAGCTTCCATTGTCCAATGAAATTTAGAGAATCAAAGAAGCTTCTAACAAGGTCCATTTTGGGATGGCCCAATTGGAATTTTCCAACAAGAGTGAATCTGACTTCTTCATTCAGTGAAGCAATTTCTGCTGCAGAGAAGTAGACTGCAGTTTCCCCATTTTTGAAGCCAAGGGGGTGAATGCAAGAGCAAATCCCTTTGCCAGCAGCAGCATTATGAAATTCCTGAGGGAAAATTAAATTTGTAGGATCTTGGAGAGTGTCATTAGGTCTTCCAACAATCCCTGCATAAGTAGCCTTAGTACAACTGGAATCAGTGTGAACATCAATGGGGGCGGCCATACCACCAATATGGACTATTCATTAATAATTCTAGAGGATGTTTTGATTACATGGAATCAAACAGCATTGTATTCGACATCGGATTATACTCATGATATAACAGTTTAAAGACATTATATTGAAACTTCTTTTCACAGTAATGAATGCAGATTTGGGCAATTGATTGAGAAAACAAAGAAATTTGATTTGCCTCAATTCTGAGAAATGCTAGCAAGCAAGAATGATATATATAAATAAAATTTATAAATGAATAATATTCAAGATATATATATGTATATAGATATGTATATATATATAATTAACTTACAATAAACAATAAATATTTTTCAAAAATAAACATTCAAAAGAAAATTTTTGCTTTACTATCCTCTTTTGCCATATAAATTGATCGTTTCTACATTCCCTTGGGTTTGATTTCTTCTTTCATAATTTTGTAAAACTTCACATATTTCCACGGTCTTCCTACATTCACGATATTTTGGGGTTAGTACCCAAATTATGATTCCCTTCCTTTGAGGTCGGTACTCAAATTCTGATTCTCTTTCGAGATTGATACTCAAATTTCAATTCTCTTTTTGGGGTCAGTACCCAAATTCTAATTCCCTTTTTTCGAGGTCAATATTAAATTCTGATTCTCTTTTGAGATTGATACTCAAATTTTAATTCTCATTTCAAGGTTAGTATCCAAATTCTGATTCCCTTTCTTCGAGGTTGGTTCCCAAATTCTTATTCTCTTTCGAGATTGATACTCGAATTTCAACTCTCATTTCGAGGTTAGTACCTAAATTCTGATTCCCTCCCTTCGAGGTCGGTACCCAAATTTTGATTCTCTTTCGAGATTGATACCTAAATTTTAAACTCTCATTCCGGGGTCGGTACCCAAATGCTGATTCCCATCTTTCAAAACACTTGAAATTTGATAATTTGGAAACAATTCATTTATCCCTAGCGAAAATACTACTTCACTTCAATTCCGTCGTTATTTTTGATTTGTCTCAAGTATGGTTACTTGGACATTCTTGCGAGATTTGGTTGATCATTTCAGTCAACGGCAACAGGTGCGTCATGCTTGTGCAGCACACTATACCTAATGGGTGTCCATTTGTTGACCTCATTTTGAGGTCTTTCATTCTCTAGATACCGTAGGATCTAGCCTTAAAATTTTTCTATTTTGACTCTCTTAGAGGACTAGACTGGGACCCACACCACTTAGAAATTCAAGTCGTTTCTTTGTTCCTTACAGTTTCATATGGACGGTTTCAGATCCTCAACATTCAATTGAGTCGATCGAAGAGCCGACATTGGCCTTCTATAAATGTTGGAAAGCCATGGGTGGCCACCGTGGCGCGTGTGATGTTTGGCTCGCCACTCCGAGCGTTGTGTTTGACTATGATTGTTCTTTAGGCAAGGACCGTCATCAATTTGCTCGTTAAACAGCTATGATTGGACCAAAATAATTTCATTTAATGTGCCACGCACAAATTAAAGTTAATTTGATGCGTCATCGATGAATTTGTCTGTATGATTCCAGATGATGAAATAGACTGCATTATCGCGTTTGGAACGTGAATTTTAGCTAGGGAGAACATCCATTTTGTTGGGGCGCCGCACATTAATGAATTGCACAAAATTTGATATTTTCTTTCAAAAAAAATTATAAAAATCTTTTTAAACAAAAAGGTTTTCTAAAATCCTAAATCTAAACTCTCCCTCACATACGCAACCTTCCTATCCTTGGGACCAAACCGTGCCCTAGCCTTTCTTACTCTCGGTTGAGCAACGATGCTTCTTCCGGTTTCTCCAGTCTTCCCTTCCTCTCTGGCAATGGCTTACCTTCTCATCCTATCATAACTGCTGTTTACTTTCTTGTAATAGCCTCTCTTGCTCATTAGTCTCATTTTTGGATTTGTGTTGGCCCTTCTTGCCGTGAGCTCCTTCCCCTTTGCTCAGCTATAAATACCCCTTTAAGGGAGCATTTGAGAGCGGCAAATTTTTTTTGAAATTTTGGAGGAATTCTTGCTGGAACCTTTTCTCTCGTAACTTCTCTTTGCTCTTTTCATTTTTTGAATTAGCAAGAAACCCAGGTTAAATTTCAGAGCTAATTATTCCTGATCATGGCTTTGATAGATGGATATTACAGTCACATTATTTTATTGTGCCATTCGAATACATGTAGCATGCTTATCTCTAGGTTTTGATCGATAGATCAAAGGCTAAACTCCTGCTACTTTTATTATCTTATTTGAATACATATTAGTTTGATTTGAACATATTTTTGGAGTTGTAGTTCTTGCTCTTTTTACTGCCTTGTTTTAATGCATGAATTGGATCTTGTTTTGGCTTTCTTTTGAATAACTAATTGGAGTTGTAGTTTTTTTACTCATCATGTTGCCTTATTCAAAGAGAAACATTAGAAATCCATTTTTAGTTTTGATCAATTATATGGCGTTTGAGTCATGTTCTTGATAGTCCTATTCAAAAAAATGTATTTTAGGTCCTTTTGGCTTTGAAAATTTATGAAGAGCTATGGTTTTCCTCCTCTTTTGATGCTACTATGCAAATAAATATGTTGGAGATTTGTTCTATGGTTTTGATTAATGGTTTGGGGCTGATATTTCTGTTTTCTTTGGTGCCCCTCATTTAAATAAATGTTTAGTGGTTGTTTTGGTCTCGAACATATTTGGAGCAATGGTTTTCTGCTCCTTTTTGCTGCCTTATTTGAGTATATGTTGGATATAATATTGTTTGGCTTTGGGAAATATTTTTGGATTTTTAGTTCTTACTCAACCTCCTTATTCAAACATAGTTTGGTTTAGTTTGAATATTATTTGGGGCTGTAACTTTGCTTCCTTGGTTGTCTCATTCAAAGACATATATTGAGAATATATTTTGGGTTTGGGGAATTAACTTTGGAACTTGGTTTTGGTTCTTTTGATGATTTAGTTTGACCCCTTATGCTATGTTTAGCTTTTCCTTATTTGTGGTTCATCTCTTACCAATTTATCAAGCTTGGTTTTATTTATTAACGGCTTAATTTTGGCCCTTCTTTGGGCTTGGTTCTACTGAATAGTGGCTTGGGTTTTGTCCCATGTTGAGTTTGGTTCTGTTGGCACAATTTTGGCCTTCCTTCAGCTCAGTTTTGTTCAATATGTGGCTTGGGTTTTTTCCCTTGTCGAGCTCAGTTCTATTCTTTAATATTGGCACTTGCATGGCAAAATTTTAAGCCTTCGTAGGGCTCGGTTTATTCGTTGACGATTTGGGTTTTGTCCCTTTGCCAAGATTAAGTTTATTTAATGATGTCTTGGGTCTTATACTCCTCACTGAATAGAACTTTATTCAATGATTGTTGCTTTAGCTCCTTTCTGGATTCTATTTCTCTTAATTTTTGGAGATTAAATGATATAAATATGGATTTATTACCTTTCTTCAACAGGTTTTGAATTTAATAGCTTTGTCAGGATACTAGAATGGAATTTTGAGAATTACATTATTTGAAACTTTAGAGGAATGTTTGTTTAATCTTTAGAGTATTGCTAGAATTGGTTTTTTGGTTATATAAATTGACTGAACTTGACTTTGAATATGTGAAAATGAGAACTCACTCTTCTTTGAAAAAGTTAGTAAAACCTGTTATGATCACATATGTAGACTTAGAATTTAAGCCTAGATATGAAAATGGACGTTATGGAAATATTCAAATGTTCATGTTCTTTAATCTCTTGATATAAAAAAATCTAAAATCTCTAGGGATGAGCATATGAGATATCGAGTGGCCTATTAGTTTGACGAGGGGTAACAGACTATGATGTAAAGAACCATTTGACAACTTTGTTTATAGCTGAAATATAAAATCAACACACAACTAATGCAATGCCCTTTCACTTTCTTAAGTCGCCGGCAGCCTTAACCCTTCCCAAAAGGTTTGGGAAATGGTACTTAGAAAGAAAAGATACACAGAAAACCATTCCACCGGTACTACACTTACATAACAATAAGCACCACATCATAGACACTATGCACTGACCAATATCTATAAATATACCAGTTAACACTCACATACACACTACACATGTAATACTTCATGTCTTTCACACACTATGTCTTTCATACACTATGAATCTCATGTACTATACATTTCATACACCACATAAGAGATACATTATATATTTTGACAAGTTCATGAATTACATACAAAAACACCACACACTACACCCTGCACAACATATACTATATATCACGTATATGTGCACTACACCCTGCATGACAGATAGCACATATCACGTATAGGTGCACTACACTTTGATGAGTCTAGATACTACATATCACATATAGATGCACTACACTTTGATGAGTTCATATACTACTCCGTTCACATATTCACTAAACGATAGGGTTTAGGGTGACTATAGAGGTGATTTGTTGGTGACCTTTAGTTGATGTTGATAGGTTGACTTCAAAATATCAGTAGCTTGGGGGATCGAGGGAGTAAAAAGGGTTCTAGTTTGAGCCTATCCCCAAATTGAAATCTAATATCCCATCTTGAGACTTTCATATGCTCATCATTTAACTTTTCTTTTATAATCTGCAAATGTTTACCTAACCCCTTTATATCATGCAACTGTAATATGTTTTGTAGCATCGCCAGACTTAATCAAGTACATTTAGTTTTTTCAATTTTGTTTCTGCACTACATATTTCTTTCTTTACTGCATAGTCTTTCCTTTTCTTTATATTTACTTTACTTTCATAGTTTTCATTCAGTCCTTTTCTGTTACAGTAGTTTACTACACAGTTGTTCCTTTCATGTACTGCATCGTACTATAGATTTTCATCTGTATTCATACTTCTAAATATTGCTTTCCTAGCATATTCATACAATCCCCTAAGACAGGCCGTTCGAGGCATGGTTTTCTCTTTTCTTTATCCCTCTTCTCGGAACAACACGATGATGTGGTCGGTTGACGATTCATCTCTGGGCAGCGGTAGAGGTGACAACAGAAGACAGCATGAGGTACTTCAACCGAGCTTTGATAGATTTAAATAACATACCTATAGGATGTCGAGGTCGTTCGTCTAGCGCGACATAAATCCTCACACTATCTTTTAGGACTTTTTTACGATTTTATATCGTATGATATAGTCTTAAACTTTTTTAGATTCCAAGGTTGTCATTCGGTACGACATAAATCCTCACATTTTCTCGGGCCATTTGCATATGACATGTTCTTTTAGGACTTTTTTACGATTTTATATCGTATGATATAGTCTTAAACTTTTTTAGATTCCAAGGTTGTCATTCGGTACGACATAAATCCTCACATTTTCTCGGGCCATTTGCATATGACATGTAGAAACAAGTCCCGAATATCTAAATAACTTGCAGGACTAAAATATCACATAATTTTCCTTTCAAAGATATAAAGACAAACTATAGGTTAGTTTGAGATACCACTGAATATTTTTCAGTATCTTCGACATTTCCTACTTTTTGCTCCTTTGGATTCCAAAAATTATTGTTCCTATTTGAGCCTATCCCACTTGAATTTTTCCTATAAGCAATCATGAATACCTAAACGTCGAATTCTTGAAGACATAACCCCGATCCTAATCGAGAGTTTTCTTAGGTGACTTTGGTTGTCTAAGATGTAATTAACTATAGAGGCTTACCTCTATAGGGAATTAAGTACCCAGATTAATATAAATCCTATCTAATCTGTGTATTTGATAGGGGAACTTGTCGGTTATAAATTTGCAGACCAAAATAGAATCATAAACTTTTAAGTTTAGATAGTTAAGCCTACCAATAAATGATACATTCCACCTTTGGGATGATATATTATGTATGGTATCGTGCTCAACTATTTAAACTATTAGATATATGAGGTCTATTCGGTCTCATCATTTAAAAAAAAAGAACCATTTTCTCAAAATTAAAATTACATTATATATTATACTAAATTTAAATTTTAAAATCTTATTTTCAAAAAAAAAAAAAATATAGCCGACACCCTCTTGCTCAGTGAACAGAGGAGAATACAGTGGGGTGAAAATAAAATTATTTGTTGACTCTCTGTTTATTTTCTTACTCCCTGAATTTTAATGAATTAAATACTCTCTATAGTATTTTAATTTATTATGATCAAGCATTGCTTACCATGGCTTGAAATTTTTAGGGTTCATTCCTTACGACAGAAGTAATGTTCTCTAATTTTTTCAAGGTTAGAGGACATCTCTGTGTCTCTAACCCTAATTTTTATGCTAAGCTGACTATTTTGGCTTATTTTAATTATATAAATTAAAATACCACTTGGAAAATTATTAGAATAATTTTAGTAGGTTTCATATGGTTAGGGAAGCTTAGAAAAAATGTCATGATGATTTAAATTATTTTGTACATTTCTATAGTTTATTAAATGTATATATCTTGCTTTAATTTATGTAAATTAAATACTAACAAAAAATTAACAAAATCAATTCCACACTATGTATAAAAATTAAGTTTACCCACTGTAAAAATTTAAAAATTATTTGACTAAGTTTGAGCACTAAAGTTGATTTTCTATGAAACCTTGTATTTTTGTACAAAAATAATTATATTAATTTAAACACACTTAGGAAAATTATGAAAAGTATTTCTCCAATTTCCTTGTAATCAGGGGTATTTAGGAAAAATAAAATTTATTTTTGAGAAATACTTGATTTTTGAGCTTTATATTGAATTTAAAATAATTAAAAATAATTAAAAATCCCAAAAATACCAAAATACTTTCAAATGTGTCTACTTTTTCTCTGATCACTTAAAACTCATTTGGATGTTTTGTTTTATTTTTCTAAGTTAAAAATAAATTTTAAAAGCTTAAAAATGAATTTTCCTTATTTTCCCATTAAAATAATTTTAATAAATAAAATCATGACATTATGTCTACGTGTTTCTCTGACCTCAGAGAACCTCTAGTGATTTTATCATGAATAAAAATCATATTTTTGAATAATTAAGTAAACCAACTTTGAAAATACTACTTTCTAAATTAAAGTAATTATTTAAATTAAAATAAATTTTGAAAGCCAACATTTCCTCCTCTGATGTTTTAATTAACCCTTGGATAAGACACTCAAAAAATTTTTAAAGTCATTTGAGTTTTGATTAATGAGTTATGAAGTAAAATAATTAAAAATCCCAAAAATACTAAAATATTTTCAAATGTGTCTACTTTTTCTCTTATCACTTAGAACTCATTTGGATGTTTTGTTTTAATTTTCTAAGTTAAAAATAAATTTTTAAAAGCTTAAAAATGAATTTTCCTTATTTTCCCATTAAAATAATTATAATAAATAAATAAAAAACCATGGAATTTTGGGTAAATGTTTCTCTGACCTAAGGGGACCTTTAATAATTTTCTCATGAATAAAAACTTTATTTTGGATAAGTTAAGTACAATTTACTTTAAAAATATAACTTTCTAAATTTAAATAATCATTTAAATTAAATTAAATTTTGAAAACCCACATTTTTTTTCTCATGTTTTAATTAACCCATGGATAGGACACTATAAAATCTTAAAGTCATTTGAATTTTGCTTAATGAGTTATCAAGTGAAGAGCTCCAAAGGTAGAAGGGTAACTTTAGATTTTGGTGCCTTAATCAAAATTTAGGATTAATTAAAGGGAAGAGGGGCAATTTTGATCCTAATGAATATTTTTGGATGATTGAAATATGATGGGTAAGAGGTAGGAACTCACTTGCCACCTTTTCCATAATGACAACAAAATTGTAATTTCCTTAATTATCTTGACTTGGAAGTCAATCAAAATTAAACAATTCTCAAGTGATGGGTTTGAGTTAGAAAGATAATACCTCATTAGTTTTAAGCCCATGATTGATGATAATGTGATCTTTCAATAAGAATGCAAGTCATTTAAATCAAAATTCTGTTAATTACAATTTTGCCTATTGTGATTGTTTAGGGCTTGGTAGTGACCTAGTGATACACATAAAATATATAGTGTTTATAGACACATTTTTATACCTAATTTCGAGATATTGGGCTTTAATGGAAGGTATTTGTATGTTTTTCTTTCAAGTACAAGAAAAAGGTGAAAAAAACTAAAAGAAGTGAAAAAGAATCAAATTTGTAGCAAAAATGTAAAAATGGTGCAAAAGAGTTTTGGCGCCTAAGTACCAGATCCAACACTTAAGCGCTGGTGAAACAGAGAAGGCCGCCCCTAAGCGCTAGAGACCCCACACTTAAGCGTCAGAGGCAGTTATTTGACAGTTTAATTCATTTTGCTAAATTTTGAAGGCACATTTGAGGCACCTATTGGCTAAAGAGGGTGATTATGACCACTAGAAATGAAATAAGATTAAAAGACTTGTGAAAGAAGGCATCTCCTAGGGAATACATCAAATTTGGACACATTTTAAATAGTTACCAAGTTACCTCTTGCAAAATTTATAAAAGAAGGAAGTTGAGAATTTTAGAAGTGTGCTTGAAAAGGGGGAGTCATGAGCACCTTTGGAGAGATTTTCAGGCACCATAAATTTACTTTATCCTTTTTGTTTTTAGTTTTATTATGAGAGTTAAGAGTTGTAAAAGAGAAGAGATTTGAAGAGATTTAAAGGTACTTCAAGAGTTTGGTGGAGGATTTGAGATAAGTTTTTATCTTTATTTTTAAACTACTTTTGATTTTAATCGAGACTTCTTGTTGATTTGAAATTGATTTCTACTTTTAAACTAAAGTGTTGTTTTCTTTTCTCCATGAATTCTGAGTAGTTCTCTCAATCTTTCTCCTTAAAATGATAAGTAATTAAAGTGTTAGATGGAAGTTGTGGAGAGTATTAATCTTTAATGTTCGAAGAAGTTGTGATGATCTAATTCCATGTACTTCGTTTACATCTTGATCTGACATACCTAGATGTTAAAATTTGTTGTGAGAACATGTAAGAATCGGGCTGGTATTGTCTCAGTCAACAATTAGAAAGAATCACATGAGGTTATATGAATGAGAATGTAGTTCATATGATTGAGTGCAAATAAATAGGGAAATAATCTTTGGAGAGTGGAGAGTTAGAGGACTTTAGATTGACAGGATAAAGCCCCCAACTTCGTTTATTATTTTAGTTTCTAATACGAGATGTTAGCCCCTGGTGGAGAGAATGTAGAGAATTTAGAGAGCTCTAGAGTGAGATCTAGTATCTTCCCTACCTAGCCCGTTTTAAAGACTATTCAAACTTTAAATTAACCAATGTTTTTTATAACATCTCTAGTAAGGATAAAGAATAATATTGCTCTTATTTGGTACAACACAATTTGAACACTTTCATAACAGAATTCCTATATTTATTACTTATTCATGAATTTTGTATTAAGTGCTTATATTTTACATAAACTCAAGTTATCTTTAGAAGTTTTTATTGTTCTATCAAAATATCAAAAATACCAAAAAGATTTGAATTTTAATTACTGTAAAAATCTATAATTTAACTAATTATCTTTTTAAAATAAAAAACTTGTTGTTTAATAATGCATATTGTGAAATTTCCGTGGGTTCGATATTCGGCTCTTCATAAAAAAGTCTTATATTACTTGATAATGATATGTATACTTGCTTAGTATCCCAATATATATATAAGTTAAAAAGTTAAATTCTTATTTTCTCCAGGAATCAATTTTTTTGTACTATTGCAAAGTAAGGAAATATAATTGAAAAATATAATCAAAGACATTGTTATTTTGTTCCATATAAACATTCGGGATCAAGTTTTTGTCATCATTGCGGGGAATTAATTGAAAGCAAATTTTTATTTTAGAAAGTCTTATTTAAACTTTAAGGGTTATTGTATTAGTATATTATTATAGTATTTTATTTTTGTGTATTCTATTTTATTTTCTATTAGTGTATGCGTAGTTCAAGTTTTGAAGGACTAGTGCCTTATGATTTTGAATTAGAAAGAACAATTAAGAAAATTAGAAAAAATAAAAAATTTAAAAATTTAAAAAAATCTAAAAAAGTTTAAAGAAATGACAAACAAAAATGATCAAAATGCTGAAATTCATCACGAATTTAGACCTTTACGAGATTATGTCAACCCTACGGTAGATGAACTTCATTGTAGTATTCAAAACCGATTGTAGTGGCTAATTCATTTGAAATTAAACTTGTTATTATCCAAATGGTATCAAATAATCAGTTTGGGGGATCACCAACTGAAGATCCAAATTTACATCTTGCCAATTTTCTAGAATTGTGTGCACATGTAAATATGATGGTGTATCAGATGATGCCATAAGACTTAGGTTATTTCCTTTCACACTGAGGGATAAAGCTAAGATGTGTTTTAATTTTTTAGCACTTGGATCTATCAGAACTTGGGGTGATTTAGCACAAAAATTCCTTGCTAAAAATTTTCTACCATAAAAAACTGTGAAGCTTAGAAATGATAATACTTCTTTTAATCAGTTTGAAAGGTAATCTATTTACGAAGCATGGAAATGATTTAAAGAACTCTTAAGAAAGTGTCTACACCATGCTATACCAGATTGGTTAATAATTCAAAATTTTTATAAGGGAATGATTTAAAGAACTCTTAAGAAAGTGTCCACACCATGCTATACCAGATTGGTTTACAATTCAAAATTTTTATAATGGATTAGCTGGGTTTCTTAGATCTATTATCGATGTTGCTGGGGGTGGTTCGTTGATGTTAAAAAACTTTCATGATGCTTATGCTTTAATTGAATAAATGACTACCACTAATTTTCAATGGCCTTCTCAGAGGGTAAATCCAAAGAAAGTCGCTAAAATCTGATGCATTTATTAAGTTAACAAATCAAGTTGCTGCAATTTCAAGGAAGTTAAACCAATTTGGAATTAATTTTTGTCAACCAAATTCTATGATTGAAGAGAATTCATTAGGCTAAATGGTAGATTCTTAAGCATCATTACAAACTTTGAATGCCATAAATAAAAATCAGAATAACCCATATTCAAATTATTATAAACCAGGTTGGAAGAACCATCCAAACTTCAATTGGAATAATACTACAAGTAGAAATAAACAGTAATGGGTGAACAATCAAGTAAACCCTTTAGGAAACTGGAACAACTAAAGGAAGAATAATTATTGATCAACTTATCCTCAAGGTTTCAACAGTTATCCATAATTTAAGGAGAAGAAGCTATCTATAGATGAAGTGGTGTTACAAATGGAAAATTAGTTACAAAGTTAAAGAGCTACCATTAGAAATATTGAGAATAAACTTGGACAAATCGGAATATTATTAAGTAATAAATCCCAAGGAACACTTCCTAGTAATACTGAAACAAATTTAAAAGAGCAGAATAAAGAGAAAGTAAAATTTGTTCAACTTAGAAGAGGAAGAGAGTTGGAAGGTAGGGTTCAAAAAGAAACTGAAGTGAGAGAGAAGAAATTTAAGAATCAAAAGAGGATGCTCCAAAACATTCTGAAAGACCTATTTTACCGCTGAAAATTGATTTAGAAAAATCACCACCTCCATTTCCTCAGAGACTTCATCAAAAGAAGTTTGACGAAGTTGGATAAGGAATTTTCAAAATTTATAGAAATTTTTAAGAAGCTTACCATTAATATTCAATTTGTTGAAGCCTTAGAATAAATGTCAAGCTATGTAAAGTTTATGAAGGATTTTCTCAATAGGAAAAAGAAGTTTAAAGATAATGAGATTGTTGCACTATGTGAGGAGTGTAGTACAATTATTCAGAAAAAACTTCCTGAAAATATCCTAAAAAGCTTAAAGATCCTGGTAGCTTTACTATTCCATGTACAATAGGAGACAAATTTTACAATAGGAGACAGATTTTATGGAAAAGCTTTATGTGATTTAGGTGCAAGCATTAACCTTATTCCATTATCAATATTTAGAAAATTGGGATTAGGAGAAATAACCCCTACTACTTTAACTCTACAGTTAGCAGATCGTTCGATAAAGTACCCTAAAGGAGTTATAGAAGATTTCCTAGTTAAAGTAGATAAATTTATCTTTCCCGTTGATTTCATTGAGCTGCATATGGAGGAAGATAAAGAGATACCTATCATTTTAGGGAGACCTTTCCTAGCCACATAAAGAGCAATGATAGATGTGCAGAAAGTGGAATTAACTATGCGCGTCAATGATCAAACTATTACTTTTAACATTTCAATATCAATGAAATATTCTACTAAAGATAAAGATGATGAATGCTATAGAATGGATGTTATAAGATATCTGAGTGAATGTCATTTAAAAACTAATTATGAAGAAAAATTTAAAGTAAGATATTTGGAACGCGAGCAAGAAGAGGAATTAGATCAATGTGAAGATCTTTTTAAGGAAGATTCAAATTATGTTCGAGAAAGGTTTAAAATTTTGGACACGGCAGAAAAAGATAAATCATTTTGTCCATCAATTGAAAAACCTCCAGAACTTGAGTTGAGGTTACATATCGATCATTTAAAATATGTCTTTTTAGGTGATTCCTCTACTTTACCAGTTAGAATTTCTTCAAAGTTAACGATGGAAGAAGAAGAAAGATTGATGAAAATTTTGAAAAATTTTAAGAATGCCTTTGGATGGATAATTGCTCATATTAAAGGAATCAATCATTCAGTTTGTATGCATAGAATTCATATGGAAGAGAACTACAAACCCAGGGCTGATCCTCAAAGAAAATTGAATCTTGTTATGAAAGAAGTAATAAAGAAAGAAATTTTAAAGTGGTTAGATACTGGAATTATCTACCCTTTTTTAGATAGTACATGGGTTAGTCCAATTCACTGCGTTCCTAAGAAAGGAGGAGTAACTGTGACTGTGAATGAACATAACGAATTAATACCTACTAGACAAGTAACAGGGTGGAGAATATGCATTGATTATAGAAAATAAAATCTTACACTAGGAAAGATCATTTTTTATTACCCTTTCTAAATGAAATGTTGGATAGACTAGCTGGGCATAAATACATTTATTTTCTGGATGGATATACTGGTTATCGCCAAATATAAGTAACTCTTAAGGATCAAGAGAAAATAACTTTTACCAGTCCTTATGGTACATTTGCTTTTAGAAAAATGTGTTTTGGTTTATGTAATGCCCCTGCTACATTTCAAAGATGTATGATGGTAATTTTTTGTGATTTAATTGAAAAAGGGATTAAAGTTTTTATGGATGATATTTTTAGTGTTTGGAACTTCATTTGACTCATGTTTAGAGCATTTATCCAAAGTTCTTAAGCGCAGTGAAGAAACAAATTTAGTCCTTAATTCAAAAAAATGCTAGTTTATGGTAGCAGAAGGAATTGCATTAGGACATTAAATATCAGAAAATGATATGGAAGTAGATCCTGCTAAAATTCAAGTGATCGGATTCTAGGGAAATTAGGAATTTTTTAGGAGTTTTTTAGGTCATGCTGGATTCTACAGATGACCAATATATTAAAGACTTTTCAAAGATGGCTAAGCCTTTATGCCATTTACTGGAGAAAGTTGCAATTTAAAATTTTAATGAAGAATGCCTATAAGCTTTTAATTTATTAAAATAAAAATTAATCACTGCACTAATTATTGTTTCACCAAACTGGGGAAAATCTTTTGAATTGATGTGCGATGCTTGTGATTATGCTATAGGAGATGTTTTAGGACAAAGATATGACAAAATTTTCAAAGTAACTTACTATGCTAATAAAACTATTTACTATGCTGAAAAAACTTTTAATGAAACTTAAATTAATTATGCAACAACTGAAAAAGATTTATTAGCAATAGTATATACCTTTGATAAATTAAAATCATATTTAATTGGAACTCATTGCGTAGTGCATATGGATCATTCTGCTATTAGGTACTTAATGAAGAAGAAGGATGTTAAAGCTATACTAATAAGATTGGAAGGGAAGTGAAAATCAAATTGTTGATCATTTGTTGAGACTTGAGTTAGAAAAACCACTCTATTTTGAAAAAGAAATTAATGAACATTTTTTAGATGAAAAATAGTTGAATATTAATAAGTGGCGTGTTCCATGGTAAGCTGACGTTGTGAACTTTATTGTTAATGATATTATACCCTATGGAATGACATACCAACATAAGAGGAAATTTATTTATGAAGTTAAGACTTATTTTTGGGATGACCCATTTTTATATAAACAAGAAAAGGATCTGATTATTCGAAGGTGTGTACTTTTTGAAGGAACTTACGAAATTATAGAAAAATATCATAATTCTAATTTTGGGGAAATTCTGATTTTAGGGGTCATTTTGGTGTTGATAAAATAACATAAAAAATTTTACAATCTAGATTCTATTGGCCAACTATATTTAGAGATGTTAATGCTTATATCAAAACTTGTGATGTATGTCAACGAGCAGGCAATATTTTGAGAAATGAGATGCCATTAAATTTTATGCTAGAAGTTGGAATATTTGATGTTTAAGGATTTAATTTTATTGGACCATTTATACCATCTTTCAGAAATTTATATATGCTGTTATTAGTGGACTATGTATCCAAATGGATAGAATCTGTTGTTTTACCTTGATGTGATGCTCAAAGTGTTGCAAAATTTTTGAAAATAAATATAATTTATAGATTTGGGATGCCGAGAGTGATCATAATTGATGGGGGAAGTCATTTCAGAAATGCCATAATGGAGAAATTATTAAGAAATATCATATAAAATATAGAATTGCTACTGCTTATCATCCTCAGACAAGTGGTTTGGCTGAATTATCCAATCAAGAAATTAAAAGAATTATGAAAAAAATTTGTGAATCTAACAAAAATGGATTGGTCAGTCAAACTTGACTATTCTTTGTGGGCTTATAAAATTGCATACAGAACTCTTATAGGAATATCCTCATATAGGCTAATATTTGTGAAAGCTTGTCATTTACCAATTGAACTTGAGCATAAAGCATATTGGGTGATTAAAGAGTTCAACTATAATTTGAAAGATGCTGGTGAAAAAAGATTATTGCAATTAAATGATCTTGAAGAGATAAGAAATGAGTCTTATGGGAGTGCTAAGATTTATAAAGAAAAGATGAAGATATGGCATGATCGAAGAATTCTGATTAAAAATTTTCAGTCAGGGCAATAAGTTTTCTATATAATGTAAGGTTAAGATTATTTCCAGACAAAATTAAGTCCAAGTTGATGGGCCCATTTGTTGTGATAAAAGTTTATTCTATAAAAGTTTATCCTTTTAGAGCGGTGAAAATCAAAGATCCTAAAACTGAGAAAGTATTTAAAGTGAATGTTCATAGACTGAAACCTTATCTTGTAGGGGATCAATATAAGTTTCACGATCGAATGATTTTGGGTCAACCCATGGATCAACTAGAGTAAGCACTATTTACGTCGGGCAGACGACGTAAAACCAAGCGCTTTGTGGGAGGCAACCAATAGTTATCAGTGTGTTTTTGCTTTGATTATTGATTATGTGTGATTAAGAAAATTTGGGGTAGTATTATCGAGACTATTATATATTAATAATGATTTTAAGACTTTATTTAGTGATTTAGACATGCTAGAATGAGTATTTGGATGTTAAGTTGAGTGGTGTAAAATTGAGCACTGGCGCTTAAGCGCAGATGTTAAAAACTATGTGTAAAAATTCAATTTCTAGAATCTTTAACCACCAATTGGTTAACTTAAACATGTCATGGCAGTTTTAGAACGTGTCTAGAAGTTATTTGAGGGATTTAAGCCTATAAATAGAAGGACTTGTGATGGAATTTCACCCAAAATCATTTTTAGCCCTAAAGTCTAAGAGAAAAAGATATTTAGAGAAAATTTCTTCATGGGAGATGGATTTGAAGAAAAAGGAAGAGGCCTTGTGGAAGAAATTCATTAGTCAGAGTGCACAAGAGATGTATAATGTTTTCTTAGCTGTTAGTATTGAAGGAATAGCAGAAAAGATCAACAAAATTGAGAACTAGCATGGCTTTACTTGAGACAAAGGTAATTGAAGTTAATGCACATCTAGAGCATATTGGATGGCAATTGGAAATGCAATTTAGCCATACTAGTTATATAGAAAAAGTGGATAAGGCGATGTATCTTAAGTAGAAATGGATTGAAGAAGATTTTATCAAAGCTCGTCACCACCGTCCGTTTTATCAACTTTATATTCCAAACGCCCAAGAAGAGACTAATGAAAGATAGGAATTTGTCCCAATAAATTAAAAATGGAATTAAGTTTAGTGTTAGAGTTTGTTTGTTAGGAGTCGTTGTTTTTATGTGTTAGTGTTAAATCTTCTTTTTAATGTTTATGTTTTATGTGTTTAATTGTGAATGTTTGTTAAGTGTTTGTATTTAGGAAAATTTTCTCATCCGAGAATTTTTAGAATGAGAATTAACTGTTACATGTACTTGTACTCGTTCGTAAATAAATATATGTGTTTGTTTGTGTGAAAATTTATGTTATTAGCCCAAATCAAATTAGTTATATTGGAGAATTTTGAGAAAAAGAAGAGTTAAGAGAGAGGAAAATAGTCATTTAGTTGTTATAAGATCATTTAAGGGTGGTATACTTAGCATAATAGTGCATTTTACTTAGGTCCAAAAATATTAAAAATCGTGCACTGGTGATCCCGATTTTTTATATGTATGGATTTATGAAGTTGGCACCACTACAACGCCAAAAACTAGATCCTTATATAAAAAGTAAGTTGTGTAAAAAATATGTATAATTATAGGAAAATAATAATGGGTTCTATGTAAAATACATATCGTTATCAAGTAGTGAAGGACTTTCTATTTAAGCCCCAAATATTGATCCTACAGGAAAGGTGTAAATTGGCAAATAGAAGTTTTACTATGAAAGTTACAGAAAATCAAACTAAATCATTGTCACTAATTTTGAATGTTGATATGTTATCAAAACTAAAGTACCTAACTATTAGCAAAATAGAAATGCAAAGTTTAAAATGTAAATACTAATCTACTAACTATGTTTATGTAATGAAGATTTCTTATGTGAAAAAGCGTCCTTCCAACTACAATGAGGTTCTGGTGAAATGAGATGAGATAAATGTTTATAATATTTATTTTGCCAAATAGGAGCAATTATAAAATGCGAGCAATCATAATCTTTAACTTGATACAGTGCATAGAAAATCATTGGCTAATCTTGAGTTTAGTCCCTAAATCTATGGCTTGGCTAGGAGGATACCAGCTCCCACGCTAGAGCTTGCACTTCCCTTAACCTGAAGGCTAACTCTCACTTTAGTTTCAAACACTAAGACCGAATTGAGGATTTTAGTCTGTCACCCTAAAGATTCTGTAATTCTACTCCCAACAAAGAATATTTCCCTATTTATTTACACTTAATTTCATGAACGATATTCTCCTCTTTGAAATCAAATGAAATTTTCACTATATTGTAGAACTCATACTTCATTTTACAGATTATATGTTTCACAATAAATTTTAATAATTAAATTGGCCAGATTGAAAAGTAAGTTAGGTTCGGAGTTGAAAATCATCACAATTTTATTTATATTTTAACATTGGCACATCTTTGTCTTCATTTCACCATATTTCAGAGTAGGGAGAAAGATAGAGTGAACTACTCAGACTTCATGAGAAAGACACAACAAAATAAAAATTTCATATATAAAATAAAGTTCATATAACACTAATAACCCAACAAAACTTATCTGAAACTCTTTCTCAAAGAAAATCCCTTGTAGCCTTTTCTTAAAAATGCAGGAAGAAGATATCTCTCACTTTTCTCCTTCTCCAACTCTCTCACAGAAAGTTTCACACTAAATCTCATCACACAAACTCTAAACTATAAACAAAAAATCACTAATGGACTCCAATATGGTGGTGGAACAAAGATAGATTATGAAGAATGGAAAAAATGGAGCGTGAAGGAATTTCTTGGAGAAAAAAGGAGTCACTTTCCTGATGAATTTGGACCCATATAAAACCCAAGGTCAGTTCTCCAAGAGGTGCCTCCAAAATCTCTTAAAAAATTGTCCAAACACATCAAACCTTTTAGAAACGAGAGCTGAACCACCCTTGGCATCGTCGATGCTAGTTCTGGCACTGTCAGCACTGAGTAAAAATTTTAGTTATTCTGTTGTTCTACGCCATCGGCACTGCCCTTGACGTGGTCGACGTTGAGTACTTCTTCAAAAACGTCATTTTTACTCCAAATTCCATCCTTTTGACTTTAAGACCTAAAAATCAACAAACTGTAAGAA
>NW_018232155.1:17142-22275 GCF_001263595.1 Phalaenopsis equestris | reverse complement strand
AACTCCTCTACTACATAAAAATATGACTTATTGTAAAGAATTTAATATCTAGACTTCCATATTTAAGTTCTCTAAACATAATAATATAACTTAAGAAAAATTCAAAACAACTCCAGTTAATATTAAAGGTGTTAGGATATTCAGTAATTAAGTCTAAGATTTCTGATGATCTATTTCTTTCAAGAAAAATTACATTTTTTCATATAAAAGTCACTTAAAAAATTCATATGAAAAGAACTTCATAAAACTTTACTAATAATTAAGCTAATACTCAAATAAAAAGTTTGGAAAATGTGTCCAAGTCTTTTTTCTTAAGTTGATTCAAGTGAAGCCAATTTTTAATTAGGCATCTCCTCAAGCTTCTCCCCACATCTTTTTTTTCTTTTCAGGATCATTGTTAATCCCCTTTTCCTTTTCTTTCTTTTTCTTTTTTTTATATATGTGAGGATTACTATATCTGGATAGCCTTTAATGCTTTTGAACTTCGCTATCCTCTTCTTAAAGTTTGAAACATTTTACATTTCTTCACTCAACACCGTTTCTTCACTTAACAAATTTATATTAACTTAAAAATTACATAAAGTTTAATTCTTTTTTTTTTACATGAATCTTTTAAGATTTTTAAATTTTTAATACTTCAAAAATACAAATTTCCTTACTAAAAAATAGAAAAATATAGTCTCATTCTCTTTTACCCAATATCTTAGTCTCTAGAATTAACCTTTATTATCAAAATTTTTTTTAATTAAATTTACTATGTATTTAGAAAAATAAATATAGTTATCCAAAGCTAACCCCTAATACCAAAGGTCATGTTAAATTTAAAATTTTTGAAAATATGGTTAAGTGAGGATAAATAAACTTAAGTTCTTTCTTTTCTTTTTTAAAATAATTCCCCCCCCCCCAACTTTAATTTTTTTTAGAAGATTTACATGAAGAACATTAAAAATAAAAGGGTGAAAGAAAGCATTAAATACATAAAGAAAATTCATACCTGTTGAAGATTCTAATTTTTACAAAAAAATTTTGAAATACTGAGGTGCTAATATGAAAAACTACAAGTAATTACAATACATATAACAAAGTGCTGAAACTAACAACAGGAATAAACTAAATTTTAAAAATGAAAACAATTTTACACATTACAGCATAACAACAGAGTCTCAAAAATATCACAAAACAAACAATACAATCACAAAGTATAAACAAATAAACAAAACAAAAAGATCACCAGTCATCATCTTCTTCATCATCAACATCTAACTTCTGTTGTTGATATGGAGTATAAACAAGGTGAATAGGGAACTGAACTGTATGATCACCCCTCAGCTATTTCACTAAATCATCATCATAAGCAGCATCATATTCAAACTTCTGGTGAATCGGATCATCTGTATGAGCATTTTCGGCCTCTATGTTATGCATCATATGGTCCATCTTCAAAATATCTCTTTACTAAATCATCATTTGGTCAAATAACTCCCTGTTACTGGGGTCACTTGAAGTAGGCTCACTATAATTAGGGGTCTTAAAAGTAGAAGGAATATCCCAGACCTTACTTCCAGATCTCCAATCAACATGGGACTCATAAGTCTTAATGTTTGCAGGCCCAATCAGTCCCTCAGGCTCAATCCTCTCCTCATCAGGTCTAAATCAACTCCTGCATGCTCACAAAGTGTGTATAAATGAGAGAAAAATGTGTCAATCCATCAGTGGTCTCTCTCAGAGCAATAGATCAAGTGTTTATATAAATGATAGACCCTACATTTATATCCATCACTTGTTGAATACAGTAATTCAGGATGGCTCTATCCTTGGTCACTTCACTATGATTGTTTGTTGGAATCATCCTCCTAGAAATAAAATAATGCCAGGCCTTGGATACTACATTTAACATTGAAAGGGGAAAGTTGACTTTAACTGCATTCTTTACTTTTCAAGCCCCTTTCTCACCAGTTCTTCCATGAATAAGAAAAGAAATAATCTCATCTAAGGCCTCATTTGTAGCAGAGAATGAATGATACTGGCATCTATAAACATCTTCTAATTGATAAAACTCATTTATTTTTGTTGGAGTAAACTCCACCCTTTTTCCTCGAAAAAAAAAATAAAATCATTAGAAGCTTTTGAAAAGTTGGCATAAAACTCCATAACTATCCCAGCTATCACATCGGCAGTAAAGTAGTAGAAGTTTTCCCACTGTCGAGTGATAATAAATCGATAATCAATCGTTCAACTTCTCCTTCTGGATTTTTGAAACCTCGATCTAGAATCACTTTTTTGTTTTCTTGATGACTATGAAATCAAGCACTAGCTTTAATGCTAACGAACTTTTGCTCCTGATATTCTATCTTTCTTTTGCTCAATCTAGGTGTCATAGGAAATCTAGAAAAATTTGATAAAAATCAGAATAAATTCTAAAATTCCGAAAAGCAAAATGTAAAGCACTTTAAACTTAAATCCACTAAGTAAAAGTTTTTCACTAAAGCATTTTCTCAAAATCTCTAAAAAAAAAAAAAAAACTTTTGGATCTAGGCAATGTGAGAAAAATCTTTGATGAAAATAAAAAATTTTTACTTTAAAGTGTAGCTCTTACCTAGAGAAAATGAAATCTGGAGTTCCTTTGCCTATAAATCACCTCAAATCCGCCTAAAATCAAGCCTTAAGTGTTAAAACTAAAGGTTGAAGGTGACTTTAGAGGTAAGAATAGAGGTTTTGTGGTGAAAATCATAAATTAAAGGGGTTATTACTGCTCTCAGGTCGAAGGTGCCATCGACGCCCATTCCAGCATCGTCGATACTAAAGGTCTGAAATTCCCTATTTTGATTTTTTCAAAATTTCAATTTCCTTTTAATTTACTCCAAAGTTTTTTAAGTATTTTTAAACACAAATTTTTATCTAACAATAATTCACAAGAAAATATTTACAAATAATCATTTTCACAAACAACAACAAACTAACTTTTACATATAAAAATACATTTTTTACAAATACATTTCACACCTATTAAGCAAACTAATCAGAGTCGAAAACAAGCCACAACTCGGTATCGGAATTGATCTGTCGAGTTTTCTTTGATCCACCCATTTTCTTTAAATATCTGAACTAATCCTACTTCAAAAGTTCCAATATGATCAAGATTTTCTTTCATTCTCCAATCAAGGTGATCAAAAAGGTACTTAAGATCTCCTACTACATTTATAATACTCTGAAGTTCCCCTACAATTTTCTTCAATTTTTTCTCCAATGCAAGCAAACTTCCTACTGTTGGTGGTATTAATGGAGCTAAAACATGTGAAGAATGATCCATAATAGCATTTAGTTCTTCATTTCCATTACCAACATACTGATCATCAATAGGGATCATGGGCTCCCATGGTAGTAAAACTTTTTCTCAGCTTCCATATGGCACTTGGGATTGACTGCAAATCAGAAAAATTGTAGAAGGACGCCCAAGTCCATAAATTGGCCCATTCATAATGATACTCATAACATATTCAAATATGATTGATCCCATATTAGTAGGTTTTTTCATTTGAATATAGTAGCTTAAAATAGCACTTTCCTTGGTGAGTCTACTAATCTTCATAGTATAGATTAATTTTGCACAAATAAAGAAATGCCACTACTTTGAAATTGGATTAAGTGATGAAGCAGGAAAACTAATATATCCTTCATCTCGTACTTTCCACATATCAATTTCAACCATCAGAAAATTATAAATATCTTGCATCAAATCTCGCGTAGGAATGAAATTTGTACAATGACAGATTGGAACATTTTCTATCATATACAATTCATTTATCCTCGCAGCAGTAAATGGTACAGCCTTACCTCGTATGAAGACAACTCCTTGGGTAGTTCCATGTAAATTTTCATAGAACTCCTTCACAACAGGCAGAACAACCGTAGCGGTATTGTAACACTGAACTTCTCATCACCTTTACAAAATGATCATGTCAACTGGAGCACTTGGATTGATCAATTCATGATTAACCAATCCTCTTTCCTTAATCAATCTCTTCTTCATAATAACTTTAATGTATAACCTCTGCGCGTTGAAACTAAAAAACTTTCTTCTATTGAAAACTCCATACCTTGAAGTATATCTGGAATTGGAAGCGATGGAATCCGAAAATAGAAAGTTTCTAAGCGTTATAGGAAGTTTTTAGGACTTTAAAAACACCTCCTGGCAGTTATTATGTAGCGAAATCCCGCCGAAGTACGCCAAAAGTCTTCCAAACTGTTAAACCGCTCTCGGTGCCGTCAGTGCTCCCGATTGGCGCTGTCGACGCTGAGGTCCATTTTCTTGGGCGCCGTCGGCGCCAGTAGCCAATATTTTGTAACTTTCATTTTTCATTCAACTTAATTCCAAATTTCTCTCCAATACCAATATTTAACTTAATTTATGATAAATGCAATTGTGTAGGATTATTATCTACTAATATATAAGACACTTATCAAACAAAATAGTAATAGATAGATATATATGTATGGTTGCCTCCCACAAAGCGCATGGTTTAACGTCGTCAACCTGACACACCATTTATTTAGATGGGTTGACTTAACATTAAAAATTCTTTAAATTGAGGTATGTGTTCTTCATAAGAATGTTTCAGACGATGCCCATTAACTTTAAATACATTTCCAGTGTTGGGATCTTTAATAACAACAATTCCATAATGATAGATTTTAATCACTTTAAATGGTCCTAACCATCTGAATTTCAGTTTTCCTACAAATAATCTCAATCTTGTATTATATGATATAACTTCTTATCCAGGTTCAATTTTTTTTTGAATAATCTTTCGATCATGCCATATTTTCATTTTTTCTTTATATATTTTTACATTATCATATGCTTCATTTCTTATTTCCTCAAGTTCATTGAGTTGCATTAATCTTTTCTCACGAACTTCTTTTAGATTAAAATTAAATTCCGGAATAGCCCAAAATACTTTGTGCTTTAATTCTACTCGTAAGTGACATGTTTTTCCAAATATCAGTAAGTATTGAGAGATTCCTATAGGAGTCTTACAAGCAGTTCTATATGCCCATAATGCAGTATCTAGTCTAGCAGACCAATCCAATTTATAAGGATTTATAGCTTTTTCTAAAATACGTTTAATTTCA
>NW_018232155.1:11525-16829 GCF_001263595.1 Phalaenopsis equestris | reverse complement strand
TAACTTCCAATATGTAATTTAGAGACATTTCATTTCTTCTAGAAATATTTCCTACTCGTTGACATCTATCACACATTTTAATATATTCATTAATATCTTTAAAAATAGTAGGCCAATAAAATCTAGTTTGTAAAATCTTATATACAGTTCTATTTGTTCTAAAATGTCCTCTAAATTCATAATCATGGCTTCTTTCAATTATCTGTTGAGTTTCTTTGTAAGGCACACATCTTCTAATAATTAGATCTTTACATTATTTATAAAAATATGGGTCATCCAAAAAATAGTCTTTTGAATCATATATAAATTTCTTTAATTGTGAATTTTTCATATCAGGTGGTAAAATATCACTCATAATATAATTCACTATATTAGCATACCACAGTACATCCAATTCATCAATACTATATAGTTGTTCATCAGGAAAATTTTTCTAAAATTTCATTTACAAAATTAGTTAATATTTCTATTTCTATCCTAGAAAAATGATCAGCTATTTGATTATCATTTCCCTTTCTATCAATCACAGTATAATCAAACTCTTGCAATATAAGTATCCATCTTATTAATCTTAGTTTAACATCCTTCTTTTGCATTAAGTATTTAATAGCAGAATGATTTGTATGCACTATACATTTAGTTCCAATTAAGTAAGGTCTAAATTTATCAAAGGCATAAACAATAGCTAATAATTCTCATTTAGTAGTAGTATAATTAATTTGAGCATAATTTAGAGTTTTACTAGCATAATATATAACCTTTGTCCTAATACAACCCCAATAGCATAATCACTAGCATCGCACATTATTTCAAATGGTTTTTCCCAGTTATGTGGTACTATTATAAGTGCAGTGGATTATAAGTGCAGTGACTAATTTTTTTTTAATAATTCAAATGCTTTTATGCATTCATCATCAAAATCAAATTTCTTATCTTTTTCTAAAAGTTGGCATAGTAACTTAGTTATTTTTGAAAAAAAGTTTATTTAGCGCCTGTAAAAACGAGCATGTCCTAGAAAACTTCTCACCCCTTTAACATTAGTAGGTGGTGGTAATTTTTCTATAACTTGGATTTCTGCAGGATCTACCTCCATGCCTTCTTCAGAAATTTTATGCCCAAGCATAATGCCTCCTGCAACCATAAATTGACATTTTTCCTAATTTAATACAAGGTTGGCTTTTTCACATGTATTAAGACATAACGCAAATGAAGTCCCAAATACAGAAAAATCATCAATAAACACTTCCTTTCCATGTTCTACAAAATTGCTAAAAATTGACATCATGCATCTTTAAAATGTTACAAGTGCATTGCATAATCCAAAAGGCATTCTACCAAAAGCAAACGTTCCATATGGGCTTGTAAATGTTATTTTCTTTTGATCCTCTGGAGTAATTAGAATTTGATGATAATCGATATATCCATCTAAAAAATAATACTATTTATTCTCAGCCAATTTATCCAATATTTGGTCTAGAAAAGGTAACGGAAAGTGATCTTTTCTGGTGGCCATATTTAATTTTCTAAAGTCAATACAAATTCATCAACCAGTAACTTATCTTATTGGTATTAATTCATTTTTCTCATTTTCTTCGACAGTCACTCCTCCTTTCTTCGGAACACAGTGAATTGGGCTTACTAAAGCACTATCTGAAATAGGATATATAATTCCAGCATCTAACCATTTTAAAATCTCCTTTTTAACAACTTCTTTCATTATTGGGTTTAATCTTCTCTCAGGATCAGCTTTAGGTTCATATTGTTCATCTAATAAAATTATGTGCATGCAAATTGAAGAATAAATTTCTTTAATATCTGCTAAAGTCCATCCAAAAGCTTTTTTATACTTGTTCAACATTTTCTATCAACTTTTGTTCTTTAATTTCAGTTAACTCAAAAGATATAATAACAGACAATGTAGATGACACTCCTAAAAATACATACTTTAAATGGGCAGGTAATATTAATTCAAGTTTAGGTAGTTTAATACTTGAAGAAATAAGATTTTTACTACCTTTTTCCAACAAGTCTAATGTTTTAAATTTGCCCTAAATATAATCCAAATCTTCTTCTTTTATTTCATCTTCATTCTCAAAAATTTCTCCTTGCTTTAATTTATCTTCACACTCATTCTTAAACAGTTCATTACTCAAATAATCAGCTACTTTCGTCCTGAAACATTCGTTATCTTTTCTATTGCAGGATATTTCATAACTTTTGCTATATTAAATTTTACTTGTTAATCATTAACACTCATTATTAATTCTCCTTTTTGCACATCTATTACAACTCTTCCTGTTGCAAAAAATGGTCTCCCTAAAATAATAGGAATTGCTTTATCTTCCTCCATATCCAATACTATAAAGTCTACAGGGAAAATATTTTTATCCACCTTTACTATTACATCCTTTATAACTCCTTTTGGATAAGTTATTGATTGATCATCTAACTGAAGAGTTATAGCAGTAGAGGAAATTTCTCTCAAATCTAAACATTTAAAGATCGATAAGGGCATAAGATTGATACTTGCTCCTAAATCACATAAAACTTTTCCATAAATCTTTTCACCAAATGCACAAGGTATAGTAAAACTACCAGGATCTTTTAATTTTTCAGGAAGCTTTTTTTGAATAATAGCACTACACGCTTCACTGAGTGCAACGGTCTCATGATCTTTAAACTTCCTTTTCTTATTTAGTACATCCTTCATAAATTTCACATAACTTGGCATTTGTTCCAAAGCTTTAATAAAAGGCATATTTATCGTTAATTTCTTAACGATTTCCAAAAATTTTGTAAATTTTTTATCTTTATTTTTCTGCTTCAGTCTTTGAGTTGAGGAAACAGAGGTAATGGTTTTTCTAAAAGAATATGTGTTTGTTCAATTTCATTTTGATCACTTTCCATCTCTTCCTTCTCCTCATCAACTTCAGTTTCTTTTTGGATTCTTGTTTCAACTTCTTTTCCACTTCGTAAGTGAATTTCTCTTCATCAACTTTAGTTTCTCTTTGGATCCTTGTTTCAACTTCTTTTCCACTTTGTAATTAAATAGCTTTAACTTGCTCTTTATTTTGATCCTTTGGATTAACTTCCACAGTACTCGGAAGAATTCCAGAAGGTTTACTACTAAGTGCAGTAGCAATATGCCTTAATTGATTTTCAATATTTCTAATAGCAACCCCTTGATTTTTTATTTGATTTTGCATATTCAACATCACTTCTTCCATCGTCAACTTCTTTTCCTTAACTTGTGGGTTAGGATTGGAGTTAAATCCTGGAGGATAACAAGGTCGAAAATTAGGATTTCCTTGATTGTTCAGATCTCTGGATGGATTCACGGGATTTTTATAATTATTCCAGCTAAAATTAGGGTTTTTTTTCCATCGAGGGTTTTGAAATAGTTAGAATAGGGATTGTTATTTTATTTATTTATAGTGTTTAAAGTTTTATGATAGTGTTTAAAGTTTCATAAGATGGTTGAGTATCAATAATCTGTCCTTGTGAATTTTCCTCTAATACTGGGGGTATTTGAGAATAATTCACTTCTATTTGATCAATCTTTTTAGAAATAGCAGCAATTTGAGATGCCAAAATAGACAATGTATTAGAATCATGAATACTAACTACTCTATTAGGATTTACCCTTTCAGAGGGCCATTGAAAATTATTTGTAGTCATTTCATCAATTAAAGAATATGCTTCACTAAAAGGTTTTGACATTAATGATCCATCTGCATCAGCATCTATAATAGATCTTAGTGATCCTACTAATCCATTGTAAAAGGTTCAAGTTATTAACCAATCTAGTAAAGCATGATGTGGACATTTGCTAAGAAGATCTTTAAATCTTTCCCACGCTTCAAATATTGTTTCCCTTCAAACTGACAAAAAGATGTAATATCATTTCTAAGCTTAGCGGTTTTCCAGGGTGGAAATATTTAGCCAAGAATTTTTGTGATAGTTCTCCTCAAGTTCTAATAGATTCAGGTGCTAATGAATTTATCCAAGCCTTGGCTTTATCCCTTAATGAAAAAGGAAAAAGTCTAAGCCTAACAGCATCATTAGACACTCCATCATATTTAAATGTAGTATAAATCTCAAGAAAAATAGCAAGATGTAAATTAGGATCTTCAGTAGGTGATCCTCTAAACTGATTATTTTGTACTATTTGGATAATAGTAGCTTTAAGCTCAAATGAATTAGCAGTAACATCAGGATTTTGAATTGTCAAGTGAAGTTCATCTGCTGTCGGATTCACATAATCTTTTAAAGGTTATTGTCGATTCTCATTTATTGGATTTTCTAAGTTATTTTCCATTTCAATTAAATTGTTAATTTCTCTTTGTTGTTTTCGAATTTTTCAAATAGTTTGTTTTAACTCTGAATCGTAAGGTACTAAGCCTTTAGATCCAATATTTTGCATAAACAAATAAAGTAAGCAAAGTAAAATTCCTTGTTTTTAAGATTTTTTATTTTTTATATTTTTTACATATATTTTTATAGTATATATATTATCTCTAACTTTTCTAACAAAACTATTTAATTTACCTAAATTTAACCGTTACCTTCCCCACACAACGGCGCCAAAAACTTGATTCCGATTTTTTATATGTAAGGATTTATGAATTTGACACCACTACAGAGCCAAAAACTTGATCCTTATATGAAAAGTAAGTTGTGTAAAAAATATATATAATTATAGAAAAGTAATAATAGAATTCTACGCAAGTATGCGTATCATTATCAATTCATAAAGGACTTTCTATTTAAGCCCCAAATATCAATCCCACAGGGAAGGTGTAAATTGGCAAATATAAGTTTTACTAGGAAATTTATAGAAAATCAAATGAAATCACTATCACTAATTTTGAATGTTGAGTTGTTATCAAAACTAAAGTACTTTAACTATTAGCAAAATAGAAATGCAAAGATTAAAAAGTAAATACTAATCTACTATGTTTATGTAATGAAGATTTCTTATGTGAAAAAGCATCCTTCCCACTACAATGAGGTTCTGGTGAAATGAGATGAGATAAATGTTTATAATATTTATTTTGCCAAATATGAGCAATTATAATTTTCTACCCTGATAAAGTGCATAGAAAATTATTGGTTAATCCTAGGTTTAGTCCCTAAATCCGTGGTTAGGCTAGGAGGATACCGGCTCCCACTCTAGAGCTCCAACTTCCCTTCAACTGAAGGCTAACTCTTGCTTTAGTTTTTAAACACTAAGACTGAATTGGGAATTTTAGCCTGTCACCCTAAAGATTCTCCAATTCTGCTCCCAACAAAGAATATTTTCCT
>NW_018232155.1:3653-11486 GCF_001263595.1 Phalaenopsis equestris | reverse complement strand
CATGAAATCAAATGTGATCCTCACTCTGTTCTAGAACTCATACTCCATTTCTCAGATCATATGTTTCATAACATATTTTAATAATTCAATTGGCCAAATTGAAATGTAAATTAAGTTCAGAGTTAAAAAATCATCACAATTTATTTTATATTTTAATATTGGCACATCATATTATCTCTTCATTTCACCATATCTCAAAATAGGGAGAAAGATAGAGTGAACTACTCAGACTTCATGAGAAAGACACAACAAAACACAAATTTTATATATAAAAGAAAGTTCATACAATACTAATAAACAAACAAAACTTATTTGAAACTCTTTCTCAAAGAAAATCCCTTGTAGCATTTCCTTCGAAATGCAGGAAGAAGATATATCTCATTTTTATTCTTTCTCCAACACTTATATAGAATGTGTCAAAGTATTCACGCTAAATCTCACCACAAAAACTCTAAACTACAAGAGAAAAAACACTAATAGACTCTAATATGGTGGTGGAATGTAGATGGATTATGAAGAATGGCGAAAATGGAGCGTGGAGGAATGTCTTGGAGAGAAAAAGAGTCACTTTCCTGATGAATTTGGCCCCATAAAAGCCCAAGGTCAGTTCTCCAAGAGGTGCCTCCAAAATCTCTTAAGAAATCATCCAAATACATTGAACCTTCTAGAAATGAGAGCTGAACTACCTTTGGCACAGTCGGCGCTGAGTAAAAATTTCAGCTGTTCTGTTGTTCTGTGCGGTCGGCGTTGAGTACATCTTTATTGGTGCTGAGTACTTCTTCAAAAACTTCAATCTTACTTCAAATTCCATCCTTTTTGCTTCCTTTTTCTTTAAGTCCTAAAAATCAACAACAATCAACAACCTGCAAGAAAACATCAAAATACCTTCCATTAAGGTGCAATATCACAAAAAATAAGTATAAAATAGGGGTCTAAAAATGCATATATATTCGGTGTATCAACTGGCACCTAAGCGCCACATTCTCATGTTTATGCGTGATGTAACCTGTGAGTCAAGCGCCTAGGCGCCACTTATCCGCGCTTAAGCGCCAGTTCACAAAAATTGGTTTGCGAACGGTTAATGGTGAAAAATAACCCAAAAAATTGCCATTTTTACTCCTGTCGTCATCTTCTTCCTCTCGAGTTCACGATTTTGAAGTCTAGGGCAAACCTTTTCATGGAGATTTCTTGGTGGATTTGAGCCAAATTTGCTAGATTTGGATTTCTTAAGGTAAGAGCTTCACTTATATATAAAAATTTTAGATTTTCACCTTAAATTTCGATTACATTTGGACAAACCCAAAAATTACTATTCATGGTGAAAAATGACAAAAAATGTATAAAAATTTCGTAGAAAGTGTAGTTTATGCATATAGAAGTTAAGTTTAATGGATTAGACTTGATCTTTGAAATTTTTGTAGAATTTTGTGAAATTTGTAGAATGGCCCCAAGAATGAAGAGTAAGGGAAAGACCCACTTTGATTCGAGCAAGTTTGCGAGTTCGAAAGCTCAGGATTGGTATAATGATGCTCTACAGTCACAAAAGTTTTTTCTAAAAGTCCAGGTGGATCCATGGAAGATTTTATCGTTCACCGACAATGGGAACGACTTTGATGTTTTTCAATTGTGGCTGTAATATCTATTGTACGGGATTTTTATGCAAACCTTCCTGCGGGCAGAAGAGGATCGAGTCATAGTTGAGGCAAATTTGTACCTTTTTCACCGGAGGTAATCAATATGTTGTCACCAGAGGTAATCAATGTGTTCTACCATTTACCGCCTGATACTTTCTATTTTTATCCGAACTATAGTCCGACTGAGACAGAATTGGGAGAGATTATTTCATATTTGACTGTTGGAAGGGAACTCTAGAAAATCACAAATGAGAGGAGAGTCAACTTTTCCACTTCAATGTTAAGTGCACCATCAAAGGCGTGGCACTACAAAGGCTTGGCACTGTTTATATCTGCTCGTCTTCTTCTTACAAATCATCTTAGTGAAGTTACGAGGGAGAGAGAAACATTAAATTATTGTATTCAGAAAGGCAAGCTTATCAATATTGGAGCTTTGATCTATCAGACTATCATCGGTTCTGCCACTACCGCTACTACTGCAGATTTGGGATTTGCTTCCTTGATCTTTTTATTGTGAGAGCAGGCTAGAGTGAGATATGATAGCTGGGATGAAGTGTTGTTGCCTCTAAAGGCAATTACCAGTGTAAATGTGAAGTCGTATTCTAAACACTCTATTTTTGATTGGAGAGGAGGATTTTCAAAATGTTATGGAATTTCGACTTCTCCTGCATCTACCTCTGCTGCTTCTACATCTAGACCATCTACCTCGCTAGCATCTACTTCTAAAGGTGAGTATACTGAAACTCAAGATCAATTATTGCATAGGATGATGGACAATATTAATTATACTGCAGATAAGGTACAAAATTTAGAAAACTTTGTAAATCATGTTGATGGGTATGCTAGAAGGCATAGTGATTATGAGGAGAAATTTCACTCATCTTTAGAGTGCCTCATTAAGGGTAACCAAGGAGTGGAATTTTTTTCATATCCTAGATACCCTGACAATGAGCCTACAGATGTCTAGAATAGCGGTGATTTTGATGATGACGAAGAGGATTGAGTTATTTTTATATTTGCAATATGTGATGGACTACGTGGTTTGGACTTGATACATTCGAGTCTATGTACTTGTTTGGACTATGTGATGTGTTGAACTTTTATTTATTTGTTATTGTAACGTTTTTGTTTTGTTAGTATTTTATTTTAAATTCTAGGGTATTAATAGTTGTTATGTGTTGAGTAATGTGTTTTAGTTAGTTAGGATTGAACCTATTTGTATGTCTTTTAAAAAGTTGAAAATCTTGCTAGCTTTTATTTTGAACTTTAATTTCAGAAAACTGCTACCCTGTATTTTTCTCTTATTTTGTTAGTGTGTTTATTTTTATGTTTAGACTGTGAAATCAAAGTTAGTGCGTTTGTTCATTTTTATGTTTGTACCCACTACTTAGAAGTCTAATGAATCTCTACATGTTGAATTAAAATAAAAATGATAGAAAATTGATCAAAAATTAATTTTACTTTTGTTTTTAGTTTTGTACATGTATAATTAGTGTATAAAAATTCATGTAAGCATGTTATTTTAATTTTCATTCTTGCTTATATATATCTGCTACTAAAATGTTTGATCTTGTGTTTTGTGAAAAATTTAAGTTTGGGGGGATGGAAAATATTTTTAAAATGTGAATTTTATTTGTTATCAAATTTACTACAAGTGAATTTGATTTGAAAAGAAAAATGGTCATGTATATGAAGTTATATTAGAGAAGTAAAATTTGATTATAGAAATGAGTAAGAAAATTTAGTTAAAATTCTAAGTAATGAAGAAAATCTTTCAGTTAAAAGTTTTTAGTGTCGAAAATGCTAAATAAAGTGTAACTGTCTTTAGTAAGAAAAATTGTATTTTTGAAAAATTTAGAAATGTAGACTTTTATTTTTAATACTTGAATTTCTTTTATTAAATTTTTTTTTAAAACTATTATTATATTTATAAGTAAAATATTTATAACACGCCTTTACTCTTATATCAAGATTTTGCTTTGAGAAAGGAGAAGTGGAATTCAAAATATTTAAAGGTAAATCCAGATATAATAATCCTTACCTGAAAAAGAAAAAAGAATAAGAAAAAGAAAAAAATAGTAATAAGAAAAAGAAAAAAAAAGAAAAAAAGGGAGGAGAAGCTTGAGGATTTGTGCCTAATCAAAAATTGGTTCCACATTTGATCTTTTTAAAGTATAAGACTTAAGAAACTCTTAAGCTTAAAGATATAATATGGTAAGTAAAATTATTCTTAATAAAAATTTTTAAGTAAAGATAATAAAAGGACAAAATTCTATATTTGGTAAATCTACAATATTTCTGAATTAGATAGAAACTCTAATTTTCATTTTTCTTAACATTAAAAATTTCTAAACTTTAAGTTGGTCTCCTTTACTAAATATTTTTTTCTAAATTAGACTAAAAGATACTCATATATATATCATACTTATTTAGTTTTTAAAGATTGAAGTGTCACTTGAGAACACGTAATATTTTAATTTTGGGGGATTTTGATACACCTAAAATATATAGTATTTTTAGACACATTTTTATATATATTTTTGAGATATTGCGCTTTAATGGAAGGTATTTGTGTGTTTTTCTTTCTGGTACAAGTAAAAAAGGCGAAAAATGCTAAAAGGAGTGAAAACGCATCAAATTTGGAGCAAAAATGTAAAAATTGTACGAAAGAGTTTTGGCGCCTGAGCACCAAATCTGGTGCTTAAGCAGCGGTGAAATAGAGAAGGCAATGCCTAAGCGCCGAGGCCTCACGCTTAAGTGCCAAAGGCAGTTATTTGATAGTTTAATTCATTTTACCAAATTTTGAGGGGACATTTGAGGCACCTATTAGCTAAAGAGGGTGGTTATGACTACTAGAAACAAAAATATGATTTAAAGACTTGTGAAAGGAGGCATCCCTTAGAGAATACATCAAATTTGGACACAATTTGAAGAGTTACAAAGACACCTCTTGGAAATTTATGAAAGAAGGAAGTTCATACTTTTAGAAGTGTGCTTGAAAAGGGGGAGTCATGAGAAGTTCTTTTGAAGAAATTTTTAAGCACCGTAAATTTACTTTATCAGTTTTTTTTAAAATTTTATTGTGAGAGTTTAGAGTATTGTAAAAGAGAAGAGATTCAAAGGAACTTCAAGAGTTTTGTGGATAAATTGAGATAAGTTTTTATCTTTATTTTTAAACTACTTTTAATTTTAATCGAGACTTCTTGTTGGTTTGACAATGATTTCTACTTTTAAACCAAAATGTGGTTTTGTTTTCTCCATGGATTCTGAGTAGTTTTCTTAATCTTTCTCTTTAAAATGATTAGTAATTAAAGTGTTGGATGGAAGTTGTGGAGAGTATTAATCTTTAATGTTGGAAGAAGTTCTGATGATTTAATTCCATGTACTTCATTTACTTCTTGATCTGGCCCATCTAGATGTTAAAGTTTGTTCTGAGAACATATAAGAATCGGGTTGGTATTGTCTCAGTCAACAATTAGAAAGAACCACATGAGGTTGTATGAATGAGAATGTAATTCATATAATTTAGTGCAAATAAATGGGGAAATAATCTTTGAACGGTGTAGAGTTAGAGGACTTTAGAGTGATAGGCTAAAACTCCCAACTTGGTTTATGGTTTTAGGTTCTGATACGAGATGGTAGCCCCCAGGTGGAGAGAATCGACGGAACTCTAGAGGGAGAGCTGGTATCTTCCTTGCCTAAACGATCTTCAAAACTATTCAAACATTAAATTTGTCAATGTTCTTTATAGCATCTTTAGTAAGGGTAAAAAATAATATTGCTCATATTTAGCACAACACAATTTGAATACTTCCACAGCATAATAATTATATTTATTACTGATTCATGAGAAGGAGAAATATATTTCTTATTAAGTTCTTTTCTTTTACATAAACTCAGGTTATCCTTAGAAGTTTTTATTGTTTTGTTAAAATATCAAAAATACCAGAAAGATTTAAAATTTAAATTCCTGCAAAAATCATTTTTGGATTAAGTAATTATCTTTTTAAAAATAGAAAAACTTTCTAAAAAGTGCATATTGCATGACCTTCCTTGTGGGTTCGATATTCAGATCTTAATCAAAACGTCCTATATTACTTCATAACAATACATATACTTGCGTAGTATCCTAATATAAATAATCCCAATATATATTAAGTTAGAATGTTAAATTCTTTTTTTCTCCAGGATCAAGTTTTTGGCACAGCTCTAAAGTAAGAAAACATAAATAAAAAATATAATCAAAGATATTGTTATACTATAGCGTATAAACAGTCAGGATCACCTAAGCTTAACATTTAAAATCATTTAATCAAATTTAAAAGATAATATGATTGATTATTAACACCCTTTTACACTATAAGCCCAAGTTTAACTTTGGAAACTAAAACCTTTACTTACCTAAATTTGCCTTAGGGGCACCCTTGCACATAACTCTTAAATGAAATATCAATTGATTAATGGAGTGTCCTAATCTTGGGGATAAATAGAACATCAACTTTCCTTAAGGAATGGGATAACTTTAGCTTAACCTTCTATGATTAATAGAATAATATGATAAGTTTGAAATAAAATTGAAATATTTCAAGAAATCTTCGAAGTGGTTCAGGGTCATGCCCCGAGCAATTTGAAATCTCTAGAATATTTTGAAGGGCAAATTGAACATGCTATATTTTGTTCTAAAATTATTCACTAAGATTTTCTGAGACTCAATAAAGTCATAACTTGGGGTTGGATAATTATACCTTCATCTAGTTCTACAATTTAAATTCCTTGCAAAATTATATACATGTTGTCAAAGCTAACCTTTCAGGTGGAGGAGCGAGAAGAATCGATAGGTACACTTTTAAGTTATTGTATTTACTTTTTCATGCCTCTTGTTTCATGCTTGTATGCTTAAAGTTACCTTGCATGTCAAAATTGAAACCAAAACTAAAAATTAAACAAGATAAAATTCATTGCTAGAACAATCGAAATATAAGCTCAAAATTTAATCACAAATAAAACAAAACAAAAATTGCAACTAAATTAAAACATCTTTATCAGATAATCGGGAATCCCTTGGAGGAGGTAACCTAAGGTTTCTAAAGAGATTTCCCACAGTCTAAATAGAAGTATGGAACTCATTGAGTTGAGTTTAGTAAATTCATTTGGACTAAGTGAATCCAAAAAAGAATAGTGGTGTCGGAATGAGGGAACCGTAGGATCCTAATCGGGGTCGCTATAATAAATTTTAATATTCCCCATAAAATTTAAATGACCATAAACTTAGGAAACACTTGATTTAACATCTTGACTTGACACATTAGAAAACCTAAACTCGCCACGACGAGGAGCTTAGAGATAGCATTGTGGGCAACACTACCTTCTTCAACAACAAAACATGTCTACACCAGCTAAACCATTCCTTAGAATTAAACAACTGAGCCATAAGATTTTAAGGTTGTTTGGCTAGTGTGACATAAATCCTCAACTTATCTTTAGACCTTTGTATGGCTCTATTATACTATATAAGCCCTAACTCGCTTTAGGATTCCAAGGTTGTTGTTCATCACGACCTAAATCCTCATATCTTTCAGGCTATTTATGTGATTCTTTCACACTGATGTAAGCCAAAATTAAATAAAAATGGCAACATAAAACATTTAAAATTTCTCCCCTTTATTGAAGCCAAACCATACAGTAGACTGGGAAGTTACCGAGGTTCTCCTTAGGATTTGTGACATCCCCAAGCCCTTCTTCCTTTGGATTCCAAAAGTAAAATTTTCCAAATTTGAGCCATTCTCTCTTCACATATATTTTTCCTATTTCATTGAAAAATCATATTCCTTTAACCGTCTTGAAGACAGTATCCCATGATTTTAATCTAGAGTTTTCCTAGGCGACTTCGACTGTCTTAGATGTAATTAACTATAAGTGCTTTCCTTTATAGGAAACTTTTTCCTAACCCACCTTAATAAAAAAACTATTTAATTTTTTATATTAAATAGGAAAACTTATTAGCTTAAAAAGATTGGTTTTTGCAGACCAAATGGATGTATTATATTTCTTAGTTTATTTGATCAAGCCTCACCCTCAAATTTTCTATTTATCTTTTGGGATAGTTACATAGCTTCATGTGTAGTCTTCTTTCATCTAAACTTTGAAAGATATGGGATCAGTTTAATTTCATATTTTTCTAAATATATATATATATATA
>NW_018232155.1:0-3586 GCF_001263595.1 Phalaenopsis equestris | reverse complement strand
TATGGGATCAGTTTGATTTCATATTTTTATAAAATTAAATATATATGTAAATTAAAATGTCCCTCCAAAGCGGGCGATGGGATTCTGATTCCAGCGACCGACATCTTCCACCTGACGACCCCCCTAAAAATTGTGCTGACATTGTACTTGGATATAAAATTTTAGAAAAAGGCATGAAAGTAGATCCTACGAAGTATAGGTTATATCAAACTTACCTCCACCTACTACAATAAGAGAAGTTAGGAGCTTTTAAGTATATGCTGAATTTTACAGGAGATATATTAAAGACTTTTCAAAAATTATTAAACCTTTATGCCAAATTTTGGAAAAAGATATAAAATTTGAATTTAATCTTAACCAAGATTGCCTTAAAGCCTTTGAAACTTTAAAGGAAAAATTTATCACTGCTCCTATAATTGTTTCACCTGATCGTGAGAAACCTTTAAATTAATGTGTAATGCTAGTGATTATTGAATAAGAACTGTTTTTGGGAAAAGATATGATAAGATTTTTAAAATTTTATACTATGCTAGTAAAACTCCTAATGATGCTCAGATTAATTATACCACCATTGAAAGAGAGTTATTAGCCATTGTGTATGTTTTTGATAAGTTTAGGTTATGAATGATTGAAGTTAAATGTGTTGTGCATACTGACCATTCGGCTATTAAATATTTGATGCAGAAGTAGGATGCTAAACCAAGTTTAATTAGATGGGTTCTTCTTATGCAAGAGTTTTATTTTGTAATAGTCGATAGGAAAGGGAATGATAATCAAATTATTGATCGTCTATCTAGGCTAGAACAAGAAGAAATACTTGATTTAAAGAGAGAAATTAACAAAATTTTTCCTGATGAACATCTTTATGTTGTAAAATGATGGGAAATACCATGGTGTGCTAATATTGTAAATTATATTGATAGTGGTATTTTACCTTATGGGCTGACAAAACAAAAGGAAAATAAATTTATTTATGATGCAAAATCATATTTTTTGGATGATCCTTGTTTATATAAACAATGCTAAGTTTTTATGATGAGGCGATGTGTGCCTTATAAAGAAATTCAAGAGATTATTCAAAAATACCATGATTCTGAATTTGAAGGATATTTTTGGAATGATAGAACTGTTCAAAAAATACTACAATCTGGATTTTATTTACCCACTCTATTTAGAGATGTTAATATATATATATCAAAACATGTGATTGGTGTCAGAGAGTAGGTAATATTCTAAGAAGAAATGGAATGCCTCTAAATTTTAATTTGGAAATTGAAATTTTTGATGCATGGGGATTGGATTTTATGAGACCATTTATAACCTCATTCAGAAATATATACATATTGATTGCAGTAGATTACGTTTCAAAATGGATTGAAGTAATCACTTAAAAATATATACATATTGATTGTAGTGGATTACATTTAAAAATGGATTGAAGCAATCACTTTACCTCGATGTGATGCTCAGAGTGTTTCAAAAATTTTAATTAAAAACATTTTCACAAGATATGGAAGGCCGAGAGTAATCATTACCGATGGAGCATCTCATTTTAGGAATTCAACAATTGCAAGTTTGGTGGAAAAATATAATATAATGCATAAAATTATAACTTCTTATCATCCCCAGACTAGTGGTTTAACAGAAGTATCTAATTATAAAATTAAGAGAATTTTGGAAAAGAGTGTTAATTCTAATAAAATAGATTGATCTACTAGATTAAATTCTGCATTATGGGCATACATGACAACCTATAGGAATGTCCCCATATAAATTAACTTTTGGGAATATTTGTCACTAACCAGTTGAATTGGAGCATAAAGCTTATTGTGCGATAAAAAAATTTAATTTCAATTTGGAAGATGCTGGTGAGAAAAGACTATTACAATTGAATGAGCTTGAATAAATTGGGAATGAATCTTACGATAACAAGGATTTAAAAGGAAAAGATGAAAGAATGGCATGATCAAAGATAATAATAAAGAGAATTTGAACTTGGACATGAGGTTTTATTATATAATACAAGATTGAAATTATTTCCTCAAAAACTGAAGTCAAGGTGGAAAGGGCCCTTCAGAGTTATAAAAGTCTATCCTGTATAGTGCAGTTAATATTGAAGACCCCAAGACTGAAAGAATATTTAAAGTGAATGGACACAGATTGAAGTCATATTTTAATGGTCAAAGACCAGCTTTTAAAGAGACTGTAATGTTGGTTCAACCAGAATAAGACTGAGAATGTCAGGCTGACGACATTAAACCAAGTGCTTTGTGGAGGACAACCCATATTTATTGTTGTTTAGTTTGCTTTTGAGTTTATTTTATTTGAAATATTTTACATATATTTATGTTTAGGTCTTTATGTAGTCCATGTATTTGATAAAATATTTATAAATATCTTGATTTACCTAATTTTGTGTAAAATTTTAGAATTTATTGGATCGAAATCGAATCAGCGAAAAAAATTTGGAACTGGCGCATTACACATCATGTGTCAAAAAATGATTTAAAATGTGTCAAATGGAAGTTTTTGGCGATTTATTCTCCATATAACTTATAAAAACCAAATTCAAACCATATTTTAGGGGGGGATGAGGGAAGAGTCATCACTTTTCAAATCCTATGGCTTCCCACTCTAAAAACTCTGTTATATTTGGAATTTTCAACCGTAGAAAGTTTGTTAGTTTTGATGTAAGGAAGTTACATGATTGAGTGTTAGTGAAGAAGATGATTATCAAAGAAAGGATATTTGTGAAATGACGATTCAACACTTTGAATGCTTGAGTAGAAGAGACTATTGCACAGAGGCGTTGGAAAGTGCTTTGTGACACTACTGTCACTGTTGTTGTTCCTGTAGTAAAAGAGTTTTATGCAAATCTTCATGGGATCAACCAAGAAATGATTTACGTGCGAAGCAGATTTGTGCAATTCACTCCTTTAGAAATGAACGAGATATTTATGATTAAGAATGTGCATATTTGTCATTATGCAAATTTTACCCCTATAAGAGATAATAACTCTACCGCTACCTTACGGGTGAAGATGCGAATTGGGAGGCTTGAGATGATGGAAATGTAAGTTTCCCCTCATTATTTTTAAATCCAATTTTAAATGTCTAACACTTATACATTCATCAAAATTACTGCCTACTATGAAAATTAGTAAGGTAACATAGGAGAGCGATATTTTAAATTATTGCATCCAAACTAAAAAGCCTATTGATGTTGTAACTATTATTGCAAAATAGGTATTAGGTTTGATTGCCAATGGATCTGCAAATGGACTTGGATATCCATCCACAATTTTTCTTCTATGCCGTCAATCACAAGTATCTTATGAAAATTAAGAAAAAGTGCTTCTTCGTTGGAAGCCAATGGATCCAGAAGTCTATTGTAACTGTATTGGATTTGGAGATTAAAATGATATGATTTTTTTGATGGATAAAGGATCTCAGAATTCATCACTCGTTCAGCCCTACTACAACTAAAGTGCACTTTTGAAGAAGATCATGAAGATTGAAAAAGAGGTTCAAAATATCATGCATTTGATTGGGAATATTACTAAAATACTGGATCATCTAGATTGGA
>NW_018232154.1:0-1545 GCF_001263595.1 Phalaenopsis equestris | reverse complement strand
TTGATGTTTGTGAAATGTTTTGTGAATTATTGTTATATAAGAATTTGTGTTTAAAATACTAAATTTTTCTTGGAGTAAGTTGACACGAAATTAAAAATTTTAAAAATCAAAATATGGAATTTTTCGAACCTTCAGCGCCGACAGCGCTGGAATCGGCACGGAAGGCGCCATCGACCCGACAGCAGATTTTAACCCCTCAAAATTTGCAATTTTTACTGTGGCCACCATTTTTACGCTTAAGTCATCTTCAACCTTCAGTTTAGGCAGTTAGAGCTTGATTTTGGGCGGATTTGAGGCTATTTTGAGGCTCAAAGACTTCGGATTTCATCTTCTCTAGATAAGAGCTACACTTTAAATAATACTTTAAACCAAAATTTTTTTATTTTCACCAAGGATTAATCTTACATTGCATGGATCCAAAAATAAGGAAATTTTTTGAGAAATTTTTGAGAAAATCCTTTGGTGATGAACTCTTATTTAGTGATTTGAAGTTTGAAATGTTTTACATTTTGATTTTTTGAATTTTAAAATTTATTCAGAATTTTCAAAATCTTTTAGATTTCCTATGGCACATTGATCGAGCAAAAGAAAAGTGAAACGAAAAAAAAGTGGAATATGACGAGCAGAGATTTGTTAGCTTTAGAGCCAGTGCTCGATATAATAGCATTTGTGAAAATAAGAAAGTAATTCAGGACCGAGATTTTAAAAATCTTAGAGGGGAAGTTGAATGTTTGATTATTGTTGGACAATGGGAAAATTTTTGATTTTACTGCCGATGCAATAGCTGAGATTGTAATGGAATTTTATGCCAATCTTTCTGAAGCTTCTGTTGATTATGTATTGGCTTATGGAAAAAAGGTAGAATTTACTCCAAAGATAATAAATGAGTTTTATTCTATAGAAGATGTGTATAGATGCCAGTATCATTCTTTTTCTGTTACAGATTAGGCTTTAGATGAAGTTATTCCTTTTCTGACTAGTGAGAAAGGGGCTTGGAAAATAAAAAATGGAGTTAAAGTTAACTTTCCCCATACTAGTTTAAATGTAGTTTCTAAGGCCTGGTATTATTTTATTTCTGGAAGAATGATTCCGATGAACCATCACAGTGAGGTGACCAAAGATAGAGCCATCCTGAACTACTGCATTCAACAAGTTATGGTCATAAATGTGGGCTCTATCATTTTAATGAACACTCGATCTATTGCTCTGGGAGAGACTTCTGGTGGATTGGCACACCCTGCTCTTATTTACACACTTTGTGAGCAGGTCGGAGTCGACATCAGACCTAATGAGGAAAGGATTGAGCCTCAGAGACCCATTGGGTCTGCTAACATCAAGACATATGAATCTCATGTTGACTAAAGATCAGGAAAAAATGCTAGAGATATTCCTTCTACTTCTAAGGATATTCCTTCTACCTCTCATGGACCTACCTCTAGTGACCCCAACAATAGAGAACTTTTGGATCAGAAGATGATTCAATAAGGAGGTATTTTGAGGATGGATTATTGGATGCAGAATATAGAGGCCAGAAATGCTCACACT
>NW_018232153.1:2084-2445 GCF_001263595.1 Phalaenopsis equestris | reverse complement strand
CGTCAAGCTGCGACTGACTTTCTCTTCTTCGTCTTTTCTTCGCTTCTGCGTGGTCGTCGAGTTGCAAGCCGCATTAGGTCGTCTCGTCGTGGTTCCTCTCATTGCTGAAACTGTTCGCGACCTGACTCGTCGAGTTGCGACTGTTCTGCGGCTTCGACAACTGCAGTTTTTCTCCCTGACCTTTCGACTCACTATTTTTTCCGCTGCCCGATTTTGGCAGGGCTTCTCTTGCTGTGATGGAGCTTCCTTCGTTTACAATTGAACCTGGTAAAGTCTTCTTTGCCCACGTGGTGGGTAACTCTCAGAGGGAGATAACGGTTGTCTTCCCCTCAAGTTATAAGGAGCAACGGGAAGGTGATTG
>NW_018232153.1:0-1025 GCF_001263595.1 Phalaenopsis equestris | reverse complement strand
GAGACATTTCATGCTTCACACACTTGACCCTATAGTCGTTGTAATAGTTGACAATCCTTCTTCGGGTGCTCATCAGCTTTTATCTGCCCTGTGATATGTTTACCAAAACGATGATCAGATGAGCCAGTCTTTTGAGGAGGAATGACATGTCTATTCAAAGAGGAAGAAAAAGATTGGAGACAAACTTCAGCTTGGAAACCTAATTGATGATACTTTGGTTACTTCGGGAAATGACTCGACACTTAACAATTTGTTATCTGGATCTTGTCCTAGAACTAGAGACAGAGACATGGCTAAACTGACTCGTCCCTAGCTACTTCTTTCCTGTGACTTTGATATTTCCTTTTTTTTGGGTTTCCCTGTATCTTTTCTCTGTGTTGTATCGTATGAGTAGGGTGTCTCTATTTGAACCTCTCATACAACATTTATGCATCTTTCCTATTTTAATAGATTTAGCCCTTTCGCTTTTCAAATATATATATATATATATATATATAATGGCAGCGTCGCAGGCTCTGTTAGGGTTTCACCATGGCAATTTTTGATGTTGAAAATCCCTGCTTTCTTTCCATAGTCGACGTCGTTTCGAGCCGACGACAACTCGTTTTGCTCGCAGGCTCGCACGACATTATCGACAATAATTCGTTTTGCTCGCAGGCTCGCACGGCGTTGTCTTCATTCCTGATACGGGGTTTGGCTGCGTCGTTGCAGTCGTCTCCTTCCGCACGACGGTTTCGGCTTCGTCTGCAGGCTGATTTCTATTTCGTCTTCCTCGATTCATCTCGACAGAAGCGCCTTCGGCTTGCTACGTCGTTGCCGACGCTGCTTCCTGTCGCAGTCCTGCGGTGCTTTTCCGCTGCACTGCCTTATCTCCTGTGGTGCTTGTGTGAAGCACGGTAATGACCTCAGGGCTTTCCTACACCGCCACTCTCGCCGATGATAACCCCGCCAAACCCCCCTATGCTACAGTGGTTCACAAATTTAGCTCTCCTTTTCACCTCGTAGATAGTCCGATATTCTCGTAG
>NW_018232152.1:0-393 GCF_001263595.1 Phalaenopsis equestris | reverse complement strand
CCAAACTTTAATAATTTGTCAAATTTAAGTCAAATTATTTTAAAATTTTTATATAACCTTATTGATAGGTCAATTAAGACATCAGAGGAGATAATGTGAATTTTCACAATTTAATTTAATTCATATAATTATTTTTATGCAAAAATATGCATCTTCAAAGAAAATTTCAAAAGATGATCAAGACAATTTCTAATCACTTGAAATTTTATGTGAGTTAGCCCTAGACTAGAAAGTCCTTTGGCCAAAATTTCATAATTTTCTGAAGTTGTTGTTCAAATAATTATAGAAAATTCTAAAAATATTCATGTGAGTTCCCCATGACCAGAGTAGTCTTAGGAAATAATTTTAACGCAAAGTAGTCGGCATCCGTTCATCGTCCCCGATGGCCTTAAC
>NW_018232151.1:0-455 GCF_001263595.1 Phalaenopsis equestris | reverse complement strand
AACATTTACTAGTCCTTTTGGAGCTTTTGCTTTTCGAAGAATGCCTTTCGAATTTTGTAATGCACCTGCAGTATTCCAGAGATGTATGATGCCAATATTTAGTAAATTAATTGATTATGGATTGGAAGTATTGATGGATTATTTATCTGTATTTGGAACATCATTTGACACATGCTTAAATTATCTTGAAAAAGTTTTAGAGTTATGCAAAAGAACTAATTTTGTTCTGAATTGGGAGAAATGTCAATTCATGGTTATAGGAGGAATTGTGTTAGGGCAAAAATTTCAGAAGATGGTATGGAAGCAAACCCTGCAAAAATTCAAGTTATATCTAAACTGACACCTCCTACTAATGTAAGAGAGGTTATGAGTTTTTTTTGGACACGTTGGATTTTACAGACGTTTTATTAAGATTCTTAAAAAAATCACCAAACCTCTATGCCAACTTTTAGAAA
>NW_018232150.1:0-583 GCF_001263595.1 Phalaenopsis equestris | reverse complement strand
TAACTTTTAAAAAGTGAAATACTCATTTTCATGTATAGACAGGTTATATATATGTAAAAAAATTCAAAATTTTGGTGTTATATTTATAAATACATATAAATTGAGTGGCAAGTATGTACAACAACAACAAAAAATCTTTATCACCAAGTGGGGTCCACTGCATGAATTCTTTTCTCCATCCTAAATTTGCGTACATAAGACGCACGCAGAGTTGCGTACGTCTGTAACCTGCAAACAAGTTATAGGGAAGATTTTAGGAGGTTATGAGGTTATAACCGCGTTATATTATAACCGCGTTATACCCCCTGTAACCTCTATGTAACCTACCTATACCTTCTAGTAAGTTCTACGCTTCTATTTTGATATATAGGTAGGTTACAAGGAGGTTACAGAGAGACAATCCTAGCTATAACGCGGTTACAACCTCCAAATATCCTTCTTGTAACCTATTTTCAAGTTACAGACGTACGCAGCTCTACGTACGTCTTATGTACGCAAATTTTTTCTGTATTATTGAGGTTGCGTGGTATGCCTGTAAAAAAAAAGACCGTTTTAGAGAATCAGGAAATTATATATATATATA
>NW_018232149.1:0-6713 GCF_001263595.1 Phalaenopsis equestris | reverse complement strand
CAACAACCGCCTCAGGGAGGATCATACCGAGCAGAGAATAAGAGAATTTCCTTGTCAGAACGACAACAAGTGGTGTATTCCTTCAAAGAGGAAGTCGTGTCAAAGATGTTCCATGACTTCTAATGAGGTCAAAATTCAGACGACCAGAGCCAAAAAAGCCAGAGGAAGCCAACATGAAAGATTATCCTCAATAATAGCCATAACACCAGTTGCTCGGCCACACCATAGAAAATTGCTTTGCAAAATGTGAAATGTAATGATCCCGAAAGAGTATTTGAAAGAACCTGAGAAAGGTTCCGTAAGTATGATTTCAATTGATTCAATTAACTTTTACAAAACTACAGAAGTGCTTAACAAAAGAAGTGACACCCTTCAAAAATCCCCAACTAACCTAAAAGTAATTGAAGGAAAGTCAATTGAGGCTAAGCTGGAGAGACTCCGAGCCAATATTGGGCTATTTTTTGAAGAGCAAAGAAAATATATGAATGATGAAAATTACAATGTGCTAGATTACATGGATGAAGGATTAATAGAAATCTATTTCACCGAGACCCAGGTAGAGTTATCTGCGTGCGACGCTCCATCTTCTTGTGAGGAGAAAGCTGTGGATGAGAGGTAAGGGGTCATCCAACAAAGGGACAAATGGATCAATCATCTCAAAAAGGAAATTGAAGAATTGAAGACTGCCATGATTGCAATGCAAAGACAGTTACAATCACTGCAGATGACACTCTCAGAAACAAACCAACCAGAGATTATACAAATCATAGATGAGAGGAGGGAAGTTGCCTCGGCTAACAGAGATGATCAACAAAAGAAGGAGTCTACCTGAAGCGTCATACCAGAAAAGAAATTTAGACAAATGGTCGAAGAAGTTTAGAAAGCCTTAGCCCAATCTAAGGGTGGTACATTGATTTTGAAGGGTAGACCCTACCCGGAGGAGTTCAATGCCGTACCGTATCCCAAAGGTTTTGTGTCACCAAACTTTAAGATATTTGGTGGGACTGGAAATCCCAGACAGCATATAGTGCATTTTTGAGCCAGTTGTGGTAATACCAGAGGTAATGAAGCATTGCTTTCCTGTCAGTTTATCAGCTGCCTATTAGGGATAGCATTTGATTGGAATACAAAGTTGCCCAACGGATCAGTGAAGACGTTCTTCGATTTAGAACAGTTTTTCGTGAAGAGATTTGTTGGAGCGCAACACCCTATTTCTATTGGAGATCTCATGGTAGAAAAGCAAAAGTCTAACAAGACTCTAGTAGATTATATTTTAAAGTGGAGAAACCTTAGCATGAAATGTGAACCCCAGCTACAGGAACATCATGCGATTGAGATTCTACTCAAAAGCATCCATGGACCAATAGCCTTCATGCTTAAGGGACTCACCATCAAATCCTTTGAAAGCTACTTAGCAAAGCTAGCAATCTGTAAGAAGAAGTCAAGCATATGAATTTTCATGAGAAGATCGAGAAGTCCAGATTGTCCAGGGTGTTCGAAAAGAAACCCAGAGTGGTAGCAACACTTGATAAAGGGAAGCAACCAATGAAGATTCAGACTGAGCATCCTTGTTATATTCCTCAACAGTCATCACAACAGCTCAACCTCAGCAAGAGCGACAGTATGGTATGTTCAGCCAGCAGTCTTCTCAGAGAGGGCCATATCTTACAGAGGGTAGATGAGGTCCAACTTTTGCAGAATGGATGAACAGGGTATACTCTTTCAAAGATGAAGTCGTACCAACAATTCTTAGAAACTTAATGAAGAAGCTAGAATTCAGATTACCAGATCCGAGGAGGCCGGTTGATAAGAAGGATCATCCCAACTATTGTCCATACCACAGACTCCTTGAACACACCATAGAGGGATGTTTCAGTTTTAAGGGTTGGCTCAACAGGAATTTCAAAGAAGAAAATATCATGATCCCAGAAAAATATTTGAAAAGAACCAGAAAGAGGTTCTAACAATATGATTTTGGTTGATCTGTTTGTTCCAATTGACCTCTATGCATCTGACAACGAATAAAATGCCTCTTAGCTACTATTGTATTACTATTTTTTATTTAAATGGGATATTAGCAGGATCAATGTTATTATATCTCATCCTTCTCACCATAATTAATGAAAATAAATAGTTTGTTGTTGTTCGAATTGTTCAATATTAAAAAAAAAACTCATTACCTCAAAAAAAATTTTGGATGTGTTGATACGAATATGACTTCAGAGGAGAATGAAATTAATGCCCTAATAATTGAGTCACCCACTTTAAAGAATTCGAACTGAGTTTTAAGTTGATTTGAAATAATATAGTGTGGTTAAAATACGAGTAGTTAACTCGGGATATCACGAGCCTTCTGATTTCCTGTCACGTGAGTTGGTCTTGACTTTTAAACGAGTCTTCTAATATCCCAAAATTTAACTTAAGAAACATTTGAGGATTATTAGTTAGGGGAATTTGAACATTCAAAATCTTTAAAAGAAATATGTTCCACTAGATGTAGCAATTCTCAAAAAATAAAGGGAGCAAAAAAAATTTGTGAAAATCCCCTCAAAAGAAGCTTGAGGTGTGCATAAAATCAAAAATTGGTATCTAAATTAAGACATTCAAAAACTTTAAATCATGCTCTACCAGATATAGTAATTCTCAACAAAACATGGAAAAAAAGAAGAAACAAAGAAAAAAAATTTTGTGAAAATTTTGATCCAAAAATCAAAGCAAAAAAAGAAGTGTCTCCCTGAGAAGAAGCTTAAGGTGGACGTATAATAAAAAATGATGTCCGAGTTTCCTCTAATTGATGAAACTTGAAATGCTCTCTTAAAAAAAATTCTTGCAATATTATATTCAAGAAAAAGTTCAATGATCCTGAGACTTTTGGTCCGTTATTAATTGACTCAGAAATATGTTTGGAAAGTGAAAATTATTATTGATTACACGACTAAAATTTTGAAATCTACTTAGGCTCAGAAAGTAAGAATTAAAGAGATGACGATGATATTAGCATTTAATGGAAATTCAACTTTAAGGTCGTATCCTTTGTTGCCCAGCACATATAACCCTAAATACAATTTGAAGAACATCACAGTGACTCCTTAAAGAAGAAATGAAAATCTTTTACAAAAGCAATGCAAAAGAAAAAGACAACTACTACAAATGGAGCTCTAAACTTGCGGCCACTTCAACTGTAGTTTCCTTAGAATTAACACATCTTTATAGGTACTTGAAAGAATATAATTTTGATAGCACCTTAATGAGTGGGTTACGCTCTAACACTTGTCCTTAGTCAGTCGATGATATTTTAAGAAGCATTGTACCTCATGTTTCAGAGACAAAGACTCATTGTTAGAGACTTAGATGTCGCGCTTGTCTAAAACTGGGTCCAAGTCCTAAAATAAATGCAACAAAGTAAAACTTTGCATCTCATAATATTTTATAAATCTCTGCATAAACATTTTAATAAAATTTAGCACTGCATGAACTTCTACAAACATACTATACTCTTCACAAAATCTTCTAAATTTTTTTGCATTCCCCACAGAGTGTCACACTCCTCACCACTCCTTGCATTCGGGACAGGTCTTTGGAGCCTTGTTCCCTTCTTAGCACTCAATCAAACCTTGTGATTTTCCTGGGGTCAGTACTGGAATTCTGATTCCCACCTTGGAGTCTTTTATTTTTAGCGTAATGTCCTTAATGGTAGCCATATTTTGACTAGATCCAGTCTGGGCGTAATATCCTTAGCAGTAGCTCAAAGTAGTATTTTATTCCTCCTTGGCATATTGTCCTTAATGGTAGCCATCTTTTGACTAGATCCAGTTTGGACGTAATGTCCCTAGCAGTTGCTCGAACTGGTATAGTATCCCTTCTTGGCATAATGTCCTTAATGGTAGCCATCTTTTGGTAAGATATAGTTCGGATGTAATGTCCCTAGCGATAGCTTGAACTGGTATAGTCATTCTCCTTAGTGTAATGTCCTTAATGGTAGCCATCTTTTGACTAGATACAGTTCAGATGTAATGTCCCTAACAGTAGCTCGACCTGATATAATCTTCCTTTCTGGAATAATGTCCTTAATGGTAGCCATCCTTCGACTAGATCCATCTTGAATGTAATGTCCCTAGCGGTAGCTCGAACTGGTATAGTCTTCCTTCCTTGTGTAATGTCCTTAATGGTAGCCATTTTTCTACCAAAACCAATTCTGAGCTAATGTCCCTAGTGGTAGCATGAACTGGTATAGTCTTTCTCCTTGGCGTAATGTCCTTAATGGTATCCATCTTTGACTAGATCCAGTTCGAATGTAATGTCCCTAGTGGTAGCTTGAACTGGTATAGTCTTTCATCCCCAGCATAATGTCCTTAACGGTTGTCATCCTCTGCAATGTTGTCACCCTTTTGAATTAATTGTAAGTCTCTGTGCTTTCCATCTCGATTCGGTCCTCTCACACAATCATGTTCTCTAAAATTATTAATGTTGAAATCAAAATTTAACATTGAATTTGAAATCGAGTATCTATTTTAATTGTCAATTTTCCTGATGTTATTTCCAAAATGTCCTTTCTTTTGCCCAGTGAGAATATATGTTTCTCCCTAGTGGAAACAATTGTTACTCAATTTTACACTTCATTTTAGGTCGTCGACTTAGGAGTCTGTGTTGGTTTTGTTGATCTCATCGGTCAACGCCAATACGAGCGGTGTGCTTGCCCAGCATACCACGACTATTAGGGGTCCATTTGTTGACCTCAATTTTGGTTGAGGTTGAATTTTTTTTCTTTAGTTGGCTAAGGTCTAGCCATAGGATTTTCTTGTTGACTATTCTTAGAAAACTAGAAAAGTAGCCCTCATCGTTAGAAATTCTAAACTCTTCTTTTCCCAACTTGAAGTTCCACATATTGGTCCTAACCTCTAGCACTTAATAGGTGGGGTTAGTATGGAGGATCTCAAGGAGAGTCCCCATAGGACTGTTTGACCTTAGAGCTGACCCTGGGTGTTGGTCTGGAGCTAGTTCACTCACTACACTCACTATCACCCACAATCACTCACAACCCTAAACCCAAAATTGTTAACTTTGATCCATTGATCTTGTGGGAGACTCATGTAGATGGTCCCCTAGACCCACTAGCCCTAGGCTAGGATTTAGTTAAGATCAGTACATAGAGGACCCAAATAGGGAGTTTATTGGTCCATAGCTCATATAAGGTGATTGGCTACCAATATTGCCAATTTGTCCTTTTCACCCCAACTTTCCCAAAACCTCAAAAAAATCACTCCAAATATTTTTAAAACCAATTTGGACCCTTCAATTCAACCCAATTTGGTCAATTTGACCATTTTGACCAAAACCCCAAAATTGCCTTTAAAGGCCCAATTTCCCCAAATTCATCTCGAATGTCCATCAATTTAGACCCAATTTCTCTTAATTTCAATTTTAAACTCAAAGTCACCTTTCATATTACCAATCTAAACCAAATCTATGCCTAATTGGCCCATGCTTTGAGCTCAATTTTGATCTAAGTTAAACCCCCTATTTTGGTCTTATGACCTAATCTCACCTAATTGAACCCCATAACCTACTTAATTTGCCCCAACTTGAATTCTAAACTCTTTAGAAAACTCCTACACATCAAATTTGACCTTCAATTGGCCTTACTAAAGCCTCAATTTCTTTTGATTTTAACCCAAGTTCAAAATCCCCAAATTTGCCCCAAATTGGCTGTCTCCAAATTATACCAAATTAAATGCCCTAAACCCAAAATTGACACCCAATTTATGTTGGAAACTCCTTATGATATTCCTATAGACCATTTTAAACCATCAATTTTGACTTAGCCCAAAATTAGCCCAACCTAGACCTAAGTCTAATCCAACATGCCCAAATTGACTAAAATCTCAAAATCCTTTAAATTGAGTTTCCAATTGAACTCAAAATCATTTCAATCCTTCACCAAAAACCTTCATGAGAATCATTTACATAATTTTGATGAATCAATTTTGCTTAAAGTCATCTCTAGCCTAAGACAAACCCAACTTTTAGCCATGTGGAACCAAATTGGACCCATGCACCAAAATTGACTTAGCCATTCCTATGCCACCGAATTGATGACACCACAGCCACCAAGTGCACCCTGTGGACCAGGCTAGACCCACCTAGACTCGCCAGAATGAGCTATGGATCATTGGTCCCTTCATTTAAGGGATTTCACCCCATATTTGGCCTAAACTTGAAATATCTCCTTCATCATTGCTTACCTTTGGGGGTTAACCATCATTAAGCACCCCCTGACCTCCCTGAGCAAAGAAGTGATTGAAAACTGGCTAGCCACCTCCTTAACCACCGGAAGCAGCCAACCCTAGGGAGCCCCAAGTGGCCAAAACCCAAAATTGAACCCCTGACTTGGCTCACTCCCATTGACCATTTGAGCTTCTCTTCCCTCCACCTCAGCAAGCTTTAGCACCCAACTCTAAGCCCTGAGCTCCACCAGACAGCCATGACTTTAAATGGTGCTCTCCATAGCCAAACAGAAGTGTGCTTGGAACCTTAAGTAAACTTTTCCAAAATCTCACCAAAGCTTCTCCAAACCATCCCAAGTGCAATCCCCTTGCTCTCAGCCATTGATAGCCACCCCCACAGAGCCGATTTCTTCACTGAAATTTGCACTAAAATTAGAAGAAAACTCTCCACAATACCACAGTGCACAAAACTTCAATTAATTGTGCACA